>NC_064641.1:352425857-352728888 GCF_023864345.2 Schistocerca serialis cubense | reverse complement strand
TATGATATTTGTAAACCAGTTTTAGCTGCAATTTTGTGAATTTTCTCTGTCATTATCTTTGCATCTGTTTTGTTCTTGTGAAATTATTGCATATCATCAGCAAAAGTGAGACATTTCACCTTAAATCTTCCTCTTGCTTGTCACAGATGGATTCCTTCAATGTTTTTCTCTTGTACTTCTTTATCCTAATCCCTCACGATCTTGTCTAATACCAAATTGAAGAGAACTGGTGAGAGCCCATCACCCTGCTGAACTCCTATGTTAATTCTGAATGGGTCAAAAACTTCTCCTAGGAATGTAGCTTTTTAAGTTGTATTTTTTTTTTTTTTTACTAATTGTCTTGTGGTTTTGTTGATACCTACTTCTTATAGTGTTAGGAACTGTCTGTCTATGAAATAATAGGCTTTCTTGATGTTAAGGTTCCGTATCATTCTGATACTGAGGATTGTTTTCAAATTAAAAATTTGCTGTTGACGTGATCTGCATTTTCTGAATCCCACTTGGTACACACCAACTGTGTGTTCTGCTTTGTCTTGTATCTTATGCAGTAGTGCTTTAGATATAACTTGTGACTGGAATTAAAGATATGTCCCGGTAATTGTTGGTGTCTGTCGTGTCTCCCTTCGTATGAAGTGGATGGATTATGGCTTGTTCCCAGTCATCCAGTATTCTTTCTTTCTCCTAGTGATTTTTAATAACCCACAAGTGGGTTCAGCTGCCTGCTTCTCTTTCAGTTTCCATATATCAGCTAATAATCTTTCTTCTGCTGACACACTGTTGTTTTTCATCTGATCAATGTATTTTTCACTTTGATGCTGTAATGATGGTTCTGAAGATGGGTTTCGCTTTTGGATTGTCTCAAAATTAGTCATTTTATTGGTTTCCTGAAGCTTAGAAGATTCTTGAATATTTTGCTAGTAGCTCACAGTTGTCTTTGTTGTTGGCAATCAGTTTGCCTGTTGAATCTTCGAAGTGAAGGCTCATCAGCATGTATCCTATTATTTCTTCTTTGGAAACTCTGTAGAAGTATCTAGTATTGTTCTGTCTGAAATTTGAATCCAATTCCTCTAAACCTTTTTTGTCATATTTTAGTTTCACTGTTCTAATAATTTTTGATGTCTGCTTTCTGATATCAGTGAATGTGTTCTAATCTCTTTCTTTTTTGCAGGAGTTCCATTTTTTCCCAGGCTGTTAGTCTATGTTCTATCACTTTGTTACTTATCTTGTCCTCCCATCTATGTTTTCTTCTTCATGGCTGTTGTTCTAGTTCTTTTACTGTTTCTGTCATTGCTGCTCTAATCTCATCCCAGTTCCCATCTTCTCTGTGTGATGCTTTGTGACAAATTCATTCCTGTTGCTAGATGAAAATGTTGTTTAGATTCTATGAACTTGTTAAATTTTGGGGTTTGGTCTTTTAGGTTGAAATTTGACTTCAATTTCTATTAAAAAGTGGTATGTGTCTATGCTTAACCCTCTTGTGATCCACATGTTCATGATTTCTCTATGGTTTTGTTTTCTTTTTGCCACATGATCAAACTGATACAAGTCTAAATATGTATTAAAAGAAGACCAGTTCTTCTTTCGTCTTAGTAATTTTCTGAAAAAAGTTGACTGCAGTTTTAAGTTGAATTGTTTGCAGACATTGATGAGGCTTTCTCTGTATTCTTACTGGTACCTTTGTGTGCAGTAAAATTTCCTACTATTTCCTTAAGTTTCTCTTCTCTGCCAGCCTGTGTGTTGAAGTCCCCTATGGTTAGCTTTGTGTAGTGCTTTGGTATTTTGGACTCTCTAGCATTTCCAAAAATTGCTCAATGTTTTCTGGATTTTCTCTGTTGTCATTGTTGATAGGCGCCTGTGAATTTATAATGGTATTACCATTGTTTGCTGATATAAATGAGAGAAGTTATGTTCGCTCTGATGAAGATGCAAAATTTGATATTGTTCTATTTGATTCCATTTGACCATGAAAGCTGTTTCAAGCATAGTGACTTTCTGTTTGTTTTTTATGGCTGGTTCCAGTTGTAAATTCCTGTAGCCCACGGATTCAAATGCATTCTCATCTCCGTATCTCACTTCCTGAAGTGCTAGTATGAGGGTGATGTGTCTGCTTAACACATCCATCAGTTGTTTTAAGTTTCCCATTCTGTGGTAAAGTATTGATGTTCATTGTTCATAGCATATGTTCTTTCTTGGGCCTTATGCAGCAGTTTCTATGAAGCTCTGATTCTTTCTTACATGATATTATAGCCTCTCCAGAATCCAATGGTCTAGTTGAATCTCTTTTTCCAGTGATGAAGGATTGTTAATTTCCTGGAGTATTTTTCCATTCAGTGTTTACCATTTTGTGTTGGTTGAAAGTAAATTAGGAAGGATGTTACATCTGTGATCAAACTGCCAGATGGGTTTTAAGAGGCCATCCTATATGGAAACATATGCCTTTAGTAGCTGACCAATTTGGTAACAGGTACTACTGATCCTTGCAGCTGCCATGAATATGTAGACAGATGCTGATGACATTGCTGCTTGTTCTAAGTCAGGTGTGATGTGGATTTTTTTGTTTTCCTCAGTGGTTTGCCTTTTCTGCTAGATCTGCTGTACTGAGATCCATCCTCTCCACCTTTACTACCACTGAGGTGTCACTGTCAGTTGAAAATGACTCATCCACCATCATTGCTGTTGAGATTTAATATCTTCATCTGCCTCAGAAGCCACTGATATTTCTCACCTCCCCTCCCATGGTGGTGATAATTAGCTTCCACTTTCCTCTTGCTAAGTGGTCAGCTGTTAGAAATAGGCTATCCCAAATTGGTCATTTGGGCCAGTGGATACACTGAGCTGCTGCGCCACATCAGTGCTTAGTTGGGGAGGAAAATTATGTGTGTAATTGTCAGGATCATATCACTCATATGACAGGAGTGTTGTGTAGCAGCTGACTTCTGCTAATATTCACTACAGTAATGTGGCCTGTGTAAATAAAGTGCTGTAAACAATTTTCTTTTGCTCATGCTTGCCTACAATAATCAAGGAATTTTATCATATGTACATTTACATGTGTATTAACAGTTTTATGAACTTCCAGCTTGCTGAACAAATTGCAGGATAGCAACTTATGTTAATCAATGCAATGGAAAAACATCAAATTTCCAAATTTCACTTATATTTACTTGATGACTAATTTCAGGTGGAACCTATTTTCAAATCATCTGGATTATTTGAAAATAGGACCCAACCCGAAACTAGTGATCAATAAATAAAAGTGAAATTTGCGACTGTCACTATTTTTCTGATATATGAAAAGTTTTGTATTAAATTATAAGTGAATATATGTTTAAAATTTTGATTTACTTAACACCCTTGAAGACCATTCCTGTAGAAGAAGCATTAGCATGTCATTTCCTCTGTGTATGTAATATTTTTTTCCTCTCAGTTGTAATGGATCTGGGAGATGTTATTTTTTTTACCGTATTTGTCGATACCGAATTGTAAATGTTTTCTTATATTTTTTGTCAGACTTTATTATAATTTGTCTTATTATATGTTAATTTACTTCTGTTTTTGAGAGTGAAAGCATATTGATTACTATTAGAAAATGTATCGAAGAATAGCAAAGAGACTGATTACAAGTGGAAGCTTGTGTGTTGTGTAAAATATCTTTGACGTTGGAGTCGTCTTTGACTATAGTCAGTCGGCAGCTAACTCTTGGTGTGTGTTGACGGAAGTACAATGTGAAGGTCGCCGTCATAAATAATTTTGAATTATGTTACTATTTTTTTTTATAAGCTATAAAAAGAAACTACATTTGAAGAAATGGTATTTGAAACACCAAAATGAGGCAAACACGTTGAACCATGTCATTTCTGCAGCCGACAAAGATGCATTGTGGAATCATACGTAGACAACTGAAGCCAAGACTAATATCGCCTTGCAAACGTCTAATGGAAAGGTACTGTCACGAAATATGGCAAATTTAAGTAAATAAAAAATAGTGACCATATTTTCAACTTGTGTCCTAGCCGGGATGCCATATTTCACAGTGCAGCTCAGTGAATCTATAGCCACATATGGTCCTCCTGAGAAATAGCTCGTAATCAGGTATGGCCCACCAACCAACCTCAGCTGACCATTTGACCTCATGTTAGAGCTTGCTATGGACCGAGTTAATGATAGGAGAAACTGACAAGATCCTCTATTGGTTTGTGGCAATATGGTACCAACCACCAACCTTTACTACCAGCATAGTTCCCACTAAACATATGAAGTCAGTTGACAACATGGCTTACATCTGTTGGCAGACATCAGTCAATTCATCCATGAACTCCCCACAACCACCACAATTCCTAGGTATATCTATTGGTAAAAATTAAATGTTGGCCTAGCTCTTGCAAATCAAGAGCACTATTGAATAGAATTGGAAGAGTAGCTGCTACTCATTTCCATACAGAAACACATGATAAAGTAAACAAAGTGCAATGTATAAGTTCTGTAATGACTGCTGATGACTTACTGCCTGCTGCTAGAGAATTTATGCATTATTAAGTGCTGCTTCAATAGTTTCTTGCTCAAACTGTATGAGTTGATGTGGTGAATACAACAGTGTTCCACTAAGCAACGAAGTCAAATATACCTGAGCCTAACTCTTACAAAACTAAAACAAGGAAAGTAATTAAAAACGCTATGAAACATAGTTCACAAACTTTCTGTTGCTTCACTTCCTCATAGAAACAGGCAATGAAATAAACCAAGCACAATGTGCAATCAAATATTGTCTTTACTGTGTCACTGTTGGGCACTTGGTGAACTCAAGAACGATCTACTGGAAACTTCATTGTGTAAAGTCTTGAACATGCAAGCATGTTTGTTGGTTGACATTTTGGAGGACAGTGCGTCCATCTATTCCAAAACATCTATAGCAATATATTATGCTGAAGGTATCCTGGAATCAAAAAAAGCAAGGTGATATTTTGGGAAACGGTGATTTTTTTCATCAACAATAATACTTATTTCTGTATGATGGCTACAGTATGATGACTCATTATTGTTCTTGGCTGAGAAAAATTTAATCATCTAAACTGCAGCTGAAATGTCAGTCCTTACCATTTCCAGTTACACTCCTGGAAATGGAAAAAAGAACACATTGACACCGGTGTGTCAGACCCACCATACTTGCTCCGGACACTGCGAGAGGGCTGTACAAGCAATGATCACACGCACGGCACAGCGGACACACCAGGAACCGCGGTGTTGGCCGTCGAATGGCGCTAGCTGCGCAGCATTTGTGCACCGCCGCCGTCAGTGTCAGCCAGTTTGCCGTGGCATACGGAGCTCCATCGCAGTCTTTAACACTGGTAGCATGCCGCAACAGCGTGGACGTGAACCGTATGTGCAGTTGACGGACTTTGAGCGAGGGCGTATAGTGGGCATGCGGGAGGCCGGGTGAACGTACCGCTGAATTGCTCAACACGTGTGGCATGAGGTCTCCACAGTACATCGATGTTGTCGCCAGTGGTCGGCGGAAGGTGCACGTGCCCGTCGACCTGGGACCAGACCGCAGCGATGCACGGATGCACGCCAAGACCATAGGATCCTACGCAGTGCCGTAGGGGACCGCACCGCCACTTCCCAGCAAATTAGGGACGCTGTTGCTCCTGGGGTATCGGCGAGGACCATTCGCAACCGTCTCCATGAAGCTGGGCTACGGTCCCGCACACCGTTAGGCCGTCTTCCGCTCACGCCCCAACATCGTGCAGCCCGCTTCCAGTGGTGTCGCGACAGGCGTGAATGGAGGGACGAATGGAGACGTGTCGTCTTCAGCGATGAGAGTCGCTTCTGCCTTGGTGCCAATGATGTTCGTATGCGTGTTTGGCGCCGTGCAGGTGAGCGCCACAATCAGGACTGCATACGACCGAGGCACACAGGGCCAACACCCGACATCATGGTGTGGGGAGCGATCTCCTACACTAGCCGTACACCACTGGTGATCGTCGAGGGGACACTGAATAGTGCACGGTACATCCAAACCGTCATCGAACCCATCGTTCTACCATTCCTAGACCAGCAAGGGAACTTGCTGTTCCAATAGGACAATGCACGTCCGCATGCATCCCGTGCCACCCAACGTGCTCTAGAAGGTGTAAGTCAACTACCCTGGCCAGCAAGATCTCCGGATCTGTCCCCCATTGAGCATGTTTGGGACTGGATGAAGCGTCGTCTCACGCGGTTTGCACGTCCAGCACGAACGCTGGTCCAACTGAGGCGCCAGGTGGAAATGGCATGACAAGCCGTTCCACAGGACTACATCCAGCATCTCTACGATCGTCTCCATGGGAGAATAGCAGCCTGCATTGCTGCGAAAGGTGGATGTACACTGTACTAGTGCCGACATTGTGCATGCTCTGTTGCCTGTGTCTATGTGCCTGTGGTTCTGTCAGTGTGATCATGTGATGTATTTGACCCCAGGAATGTGTCAATAAAGTCTCCCCTTCCTGGGACAATGAATTCACGGTGTTCTTATTTCAATTTCCAGGAGTGTATTTTACTCTTCTGAAATCTTTTCTTGCTGGCGGAAGGGGCAGGACAGTGATGCAGTCAAACATGCTATGACAACTTGGCTGCCATTACATACAGTGTTGTTCTTTAATAAAGTAGTGTGAAATATGGCTTCTTGTTATGACAAGTGTGTCAGCATGGATGGCAATTATATTAAAACTGTAGTAACCCGACGGTTACTAAACCTTTCGCCCACAGTGGCTGTAAATTGGGCCAGTATGGAAAACATAGTGCACATTGACATTCAAATGGTGCACACACATCCAACATGAGGCAGCTGCCAGGACCGACACAGTCACTGACTACCATCATCGGGCCCACCATGCCGTGCAGCACTACAACAGTGGCACTCGACATGGGTAGCATCTTCATAAGGGCATGGAAGGGCTTCTTTCATTGTATTCTTGTTGGGATCACTCTGTGATCCAGTAAATTGTATCTTTTTTACAGCTCTGTATTCCTTCTGTTCCTAGTTAGAACACAAGTGAAGGTTGAATTTTAGCATGTTTCAGATTCTGTGGTTTTTCTGTCCTTGGCTCTTCCATGGTGGGTTTACTCCAGTCTTGTCTGCACAACAGCAGATTCATATGGTTGTATTGGAACGGTTCTTGGCTATGTTGACCTGACCTCAGTTACCAGGTGTTCACCTTCTGCCCCCCACCCATCTCCCTCCCCTCTCTCACCGTATGATGAAACCATGGAGACTAGGATGCTTACGAGAAGCAGCTTCGCCAACATTTTGTGGCATCCCTGGTGGTCTGTAAAGCTCTTTCCTTATCATGGATAACCCCTTGTATATATCTCTTACTTTATCAGTTAGTTCCTCTGCAAGAACCAGCTTCACTTGGTTTTGACAATATGTGACATTTGCTATCACCACAAGCATACTCATGTGGTCGCTGTCTGTGTTGATTCTGCCAGTGTTGCAAACAGCTGCAGCTCTCATATCAAGCTTGGGTAGCCTCAGTTGTAAGTGTCTGTTCGTTATGGCTACATCTCAGGAGTCTTGTGCATACACTGTATTCAGAAGCACAATCATTCATTCGGCCCCCTATGTTACTAGAGGTTTTGAATATTGCACAGTTGTTTGAGGTTTACCATGCCACGGGCCACAAGTTTCGTGCTTGGCATGATGTCAGTGTGTTGACAATGTGCAGTTCCACTGCATGGAGCTTAGTGTGCTAAGGGAAGAGGAGGTAGCTGCAGCACAAACAAGCCAATCAGGCCAATGTGCACAAACATGTTATCAGCAGCAGGAACAGTGAACACTAATTGGAAATTTGTTTGAGTTAGATAGCTGTGCTGCTTTTGGTTTTTCTATTGGGGATGTGTTGCATCTGGCGTCAAAGCAAGTGCCTCACCAAGAATTTGAGTCCTTGTGTTCTTAGTTTTCACTTCTGTTGCCCCAGGGTTAGACTGTGCAAACAATTTCATGACCCACATATTCATCAATCCCTCCACGTGCCCTCACTTTTTTCAGGCACGCCCAATGGTAGTAGTGTGTCATGCCGCCTCTTCCAAAAAACTGCTAATGCACCACATGTTTTGGTTGGACGTTGATTGGGAGGTGGAGCACCTTGCTGCTGTCTGCTGCAAGTGTTGGTATCACAAAGCAGTACCATGCACTCTTTTCTTGACACGGCTCACCCATGAACAGACTGGGGAGAGAGAGTCCACATTGACTTTGCTTGTCCCTTTTTAGACACTTTCAGGTTTATTGGCATCTGATGCTTTTTCTCATTTACCTTATGATGTTCACTGTTCTGTGACAGCAGACATGACTGTCAAGGTTCTGTCAAAGATATTCTCCACAGATCGCTTGTGCTGCATCTGGGTTTTGGATAATGGTCCTCATTTCATGGTGTAGTCCTTCAAGAACTTTTGCACACACAGTGATAGATTCCCACCAAGCTTCTGCACAGCTGTCAGCTGCAGATGCTGGTTAACCTCGTGCTCCGGGCAGGCATACCCCAGTGGTGCTGATTTTGCCGACACTTTTGCGTGGCACCCCAGTCTGGACCAGAGCATTTGGATGGCACCTCACTGGATTCTGGCCATCATCTGGAGCTAGTATGGTCATGGTTGACTCTGAAGAATGATTCTTAGCACACAACTGGAACTGGTTGCATCTTGGAGTGAGTGCTGCCCCCCCCCCCTCCCCCCGCCCCTTCGGCTGCGTACCTGACACCCTGTTCTTCATTGGCACTGGCTGCTCCAGGGGTCAAGCAGGCCTGGTCATACCTGCCTACTCTGACAATTGGGATTCTTGTCAGCACCAGTGGTGGGTCTCCTTTCTGCTTGCTGCCACTTCTTCTGAGGCATTAGCCACCTTTTCCTCCATCCCCCTCACACTTCCTTTCTTTCCTTGCCACCCCAGCCAACGCAAGCCTCTCATGCCAATTGAGCTACAGCACTGGTACACTATAGTTGGAGAGACCCACTGGTTACTACACCTACCAGCCACAGCAGTTGTAAGTTGTGCCACTGCAACAATCGTAGTGCACATTGTCATTCAAATGGTGTGCACACAACTAACCAAGGGAGCTTCCAGGGGCAGTCTGGTCACCAGCTGCCATCACCAGCTCAACTGTGCATGCACAGCACTACAGCAGTGACACCTGACATGGATAGTGTCTTTTTAAAGGCATGTAAGACCTTCAGGCCCCCAGTTGTTAAAGTGCTCAATATGTGTGGACTACTTTCATTGCATTCCTGTTGGTGTCACTCTGTGACCTAATAAATTGTACGTCTTTTACAGCCATGTGTTTCCTCATGTTCCAACTTAGAACAGAAGCATAGTCTGTAGCCTGTGTTTCAGTTTACATGAATTGTTTTGTTCTGTTGTTGTCATTGGCTATTGAAATATACTTTCTAGATATTCCTTGTTCTTTAAGTCACTTGTACATCATGGTAGAAGAAGGCATGGTGAGACATTGGACTAGTTTGGACATGAGCCAAAACCATCTCTCTACTGAATGAGTTACTGTGTAATTCACAGAATGTGGACAAAAGGCTTAGAGAGTAGAATTCTGTAAAATAAACCCAAAACAAAAGATTTCTGTTGATACATCCAAACGAATCAGCCATAACATGAAAAGTTTGAAATTACTGTAAGGATCCCCCATGCTAAGGAGAAAGGCTTCCAACCTAGGTCAGGAAATGTGCATTTTATCACTCAGATTTTTCAGTTCTGTTGGAAGCTTAATGAAAATATAGTCTCCAATAAATAACACTGTTGTTTCTGTAACATCTAAATGAAGTATTATCCAAGTGCAAATTGTTTTTTCTGTCAGGTATCCACTGAGTGAATACTGCAGTTCCTTTTGAATCAGTCTGTATTATTAAACAGGTTTGCAATGAGGAAGTATATATATTAGGATGACAGAGTTATACATCTGAGGCTCTCAAACAGTGGCCAGTAAGAAGGTCATGAACTGATCCTGTAGACTGTTCTGACTGTCGTTTCATGGGCTATGGTTATTCATTGTGAAGGTGCATAGTTGGCCCCAAATGTAACACATAAGACATAATGGAGTTGTAGTAAACAAATTAAAGAAGCTTTTTGATTTATTCATCAGCAACAATTACTCTTTCACTGAAGTGGGTTGCATTTGGTTTTTCAAAAGATTCTGAATGTAATACTTTCAAGAAATGTGATAAAGGAAAGTCCTGAATGGAATATAAATAATTGAAGGAGTGCCATTGTGGCAAAGCCTACATTGGTCAGACACCATGCATAGTGTGTGAAAGACGCATTGAACATGATTGCCACACTCGCCTTTCACCACCCAGTATGTCAGCCATTGCCGAGTATTGTATCTCCAAAGGATATTCAATGGATTATTCTGCCATGAAAATCTTGACCTTAGCGAGATCATTCTGGGATTCAGTTATTAGGGATTCAATGGAAGTGTGTTTGGTAGAAGCTCTTATTAATTGTGATGGTGGCTTCCAACTGGATAAGGTGTGGGACCTGGTGATTTCTGTAATTTCTTCAGAAAGAAAACACTTTATGACTAATGACACATATGGCAACTGTTAATTTTATTAATTTTGACATCTGAATTTTAACTCCATGAGTGCATATTCTGACAGTGTGCATGTGGTATCATCATTACACATGCTCTTGTGCACTATAGATGGAGCAATATTCAAAGAGGATGCAAAACTTGACAGAGGTCACTCGTGTAGTGCCTTTGGGCATGCTTCTCCATGCGAATTTTTTGGTGTAAAGTTAGCAATGTGAACTAGCTATCTCCAGTGCAAAACAATCACCTGAAGATGGCTGAATGGTTTTCAGCAAAATATCATGGCAAGAAGTTGATGTAGTCCAGCTAGAGAGTTGAAACTTAATGGAAAACTGTTTATTATTTCAAAAGTAATCTTCAAAACTGTTGATATATTTATCCCACTGTGAGACAAGTCAGTCAGTGCTCTACCATCTGAGCTACCGAAGCATGACTCACGCCCAGTCCTCACAGCTTTACTTCTGCCGGTATCTCGTCTCCTACCTTCCAAACTTTACAGAAGCTCTCCTGCAAACCTTGCAGAACTAGCACTGCTGAAAGAAAGGATACTGCGGACACATGGCTTAGCCACAGCCTGGGGATGTTTCCAGAATGAAATTTTCACTCTGCAGCAGAGTGTACGCTGATATGAAACTTCCTGGCAGATTAAAACTGTGTGCCTGACCGAGACTCGAACTCAGGAACTTTGCCTTTCGCGGGCAAGTGCTCTACCATCTGAGCTACCGAAGCACGACTCACGCCCGGTCCTCACAGCTTTACTTCTGCCCGTATCTCGTCTCCTACCTTCCAAACTTTACAGAAGCTCTCCTGCTAACCTTGCAGAACTAGCACTCCTGAAAAAAAGGATACTGCGGAGACATGGCTTAGGCACAGCCTGGGGGATGTTTCCAGAATGAGACTTTTTACTCTGCAGCGGAGTGTGCGCTGATATGAAACTTCCTGGCAGATTAAAACTGTGTGCCCGACTGAGACTTGAACTCAGGACCGTTGCCTTTCGCAGGCAAGTGCTCTACCATCTGAGCAACTGAAGCACGACTCATGCCCGGTCCTCACAGCTTTACTTCTGCCAGTATCTCGTCTCCTACCTTCCAAACTTTACAGAAGCTCTCCTGCAAACCTTGCAGAACTAGCACTGCTGAAAGAAAGGATACTGCGGACACATGGCTTAGCCACAGCCTGGGGATGTTTCCAGAATGAAATTTTCACTTTGCAGCAGAGTGTACGCTGATATGAAACTTCCTGGCAGATTAAAACTGTGTGCCCGATCGAGACTCGAAATCGGGACCTTTGCCTTTCGTGGGCAAGTGCTCTACCATCCCACGATTGCTACATGCAATGAATGAGGACGATGCAGATCGTAGAATGGAGTACTGCGAGTGGTTTACTAACATGGAGCGCAACGATGAAGAGTTTGCAGAGATGATAGTGTGGTCTGATGAGGCACAGTTCAAACTCAGTGGTACAGTAAATCGCCATAGTTGCATCTACTGGGCCGCCAAAAATCCGAACGTCCATGAAGACAAAGCCGTGAATTTGCCAGTAGTAAATGTGTGGTGTGGGTTGTCTTACCGGGGCTTGATTGGGCTATTCTTCTTTGATGGCACAGTTACCGGTGAGGTGTACCTACAGAAGCTACAGACATCCATTTTGTCTGCCATCAGAGACTTGTATGGAGATGAAGAGTTTACTTTCAACAAGATGGTGCCCCAGGCCACTACCAAAATTGTGTTAGGGCGTATCTCGATGAAAATCTACCAGGAAGATGGATAGGTTGTATAGATGCTGTGGAGTATCCACCACGTTCCCCAGACCAAACTCCTCTGGACTTTTACCTGTGGGGAACACTAAAGGATATCATTTATTGACAAAAGCCATGCACACTGGATGAACTTCGAGAATCCGTCGTACATTCATGTGCAAATATCCAACTGAACACATTGCAGTCAATAGTTTGTGCTGCAATTCGGCAGCATCGTTTGTGTGTGGATGTTAATGGTGACCATTTTGAACACCTGCAGTGATATCTTTAAGTTGGACTTTAAGCTACACTTTCACAAAAATGAGACAACTCCATCAATTAGTTTGCAATTTATGGACTTTTAAACAGTGGATACATTTTTTTTGGAACCCTTTGTATGAAGAGGTAAAATTATCATTTATCTGTCTTTAATCATACTTATTGCATTTCCTCTGGTTTGAAGCAGACAATCTCCTTTCAGTTGTCTTTTAATTGGACAGAGTTCACGTTAGGACCCATATTTAATGAAAACCTAGGTTTCCAGTTATAAATCCTAGTCCCATTCTTCAAATGGTTACTCAGATATATTCACAGTGTTGTCATTTTTTTCATCAACTACACACTGAAGTATGTCATCAGCAAGAAGTAACCTAAAGAAATGCATTGATGTATTGCTAGTAGGATGAATAGGTAAATGTTCTTTTTCTTGTAAACAGATGATAGTGTACATTATATGACTCATCATGCCAATTGTCACATGTTTTATTAACTAGGGTCAGTGTGATTTCATCGTCATCATTGATTTCATCACCATCATTGTCCATAGTATCTGAGCCTGCACTGTCACAAAATATATTTGAAAGTTCTACTTCCTCACTATAATAAGTTTCCACTTCTTAGTTTCCAGCTATCCTACTTTGATTTGTTGCCTCCGAATGCCAAAGTTCTATCTTCTGGTATGTTCAGTAACTGACTGTCAGTAAATTTTTTGTTCCTCCTGCTTGTTTTATGTAGCATCAGTAAGTCTCAGTATTGGTTAATTTGCCACCATTTTGAAGAATTTAAATCACAGACAACTAGTCACAACAAACCAAAACCATAGTTTCAAAAACTGTTCCCAGGGACTTCATTACTTGTACAAACATGCTCACAGCTGCAAAACTAGCCTGAATAAAACACCTGTGAATGTGCAATCTTGTAAGTTTCTGCTGATTGGTTTGTAGCAGCCTACATATCAGCCGCCACGAGCTAATGTGAAGTTCAGTGTTGTGTAATGTATGGTGCAGTGCAGTGTTCTTAGCAAGTGGATTTCGGCTGTGTGAGCAGTTCTGCACCCAGCTGCCAGCGGTGCTGTATTTTTATACGTTTTCTGTGTCTTCTGTTTAGTCTTTGTTTTTTGTTAATTTGTTGGTAATGTACACTCCTTGCCAGTGTTCTGTTACCTAGTGTTACTCTGTTGCAGCCTATAAATAATCCCTTTTTACATCGAGGATTAAAGTTCAAAATTATGGCATTTCTGTCCTGTCTGTTTATAAGAGAGATGTCAGGTGTGCATTCCTGATAAGGTTTCAAAGAATTGGTACAAGTGCCATTCACTTAGCCACTATGAGCACATCAAGTGCTGCGCAGAGTGACCACGTGGTTTGAGGCTCCATTTCACGGATTGTGCAGCCCTTCCCGTCAGAGATTTGAGTCCTCCCTCAGGCACGGGTGCGTGTGTTGTTCTTAGCATAAGTTAATTTAAGTTATTTTAAGTAGTGTGTAAGTCTAGGGACTGATTACCGCTGCAGTTTGGTCCCTTAGGAATTCACACACACATTTGAACCCATCAAGGAAAAATTGGTGAGCCATAAGTGGTGCTGAACCCGACAAGTAGTGACCCCATCATCATTGGTGGAATCTCAGTCATATCGCATGATGAATGAAAAACCAATAGTATTGAGAAAAGCAGTCTGCCTACTGTTGTTCCACCTAGATAATTCCATCCTTTGATTTGTGCAAGCAGAAACAAGTTTTTGTGCACAGGGAGAAAAGCTGACGCAACTGAGTTCACATTTATAGGTGACTAACTTGACCATTGGTTCGCTGCTGAGGTGCAATACATAATTATGGTGCCACTGGAAACATATTTGTACACCAAACTCAAGTTCTTACTCAAGAGGAGATGGACGATACAAAGCAAACCCAGCACTTGCAACACCTATGCAGTGAGATTAACACAGTCACTGTACCAGATAACTTGTGAATGCTATGGAGCAGTCATTTGCCACCACAAATAAAAGCCATAGTTGCCTCGCAGACTTGACAGGCCACTGGATGCCGATTGAATACAAGATGCAGTCACACCCACACAGGTCAGGGCAGTCACAGAGCAGGACAACAGTGCGACTGCTGCAGCAACAGTATCACAAGCTGGCCACAACTCACTCCCAGCAAAGGTAGAACTGTTGTGTGCACAGGGGCGCTGTTGTTGCAGGACAGCATTAACAATGGCAGAGGTCGATACTGATGACGTTCAAGGAGTAGAACTCCTGGTGGTGCCATAAACCTGCAAGGTGACATGCAGAAGTGCTGGTTTGGTTATCAGGTGAAGAAATGTTCATCATCATGCTCTCACTCAAATGCAACCAGCGGTCAGTGGTGGGTGCAGTCAAGTGCCATCGTCCAAACACCTGTTTGTCACTGACTGAGGTACCAGTGTGAAAGTTGTAGTAGTTAGCGGCTCAGATCTGAGCAACTTGCCTCAAATGCCCATGCATTGTTGCTGACCACCGCCTTGTACCTGATTGCCAATGGCAACTTTTCAGTTACAACGTACAACATTCAGCACATGGGGCTCAGCATTGGACTGTGCCACCTGCACGCATGGTACTTCACTGTCACAGACATCACTGAGGCAATCCTTGGAGCAGATCTCCTGGTGCAGTACTGACTACTTCTGGACATTGCAAATGCTTGCATGGTGGACTGTGTTGCTGGCTTGGCAGTCACCAGTTTTTTTTACAGTGCAGCCATCCACAGCACCAAGCTGATACAGGCTTCTGGGGGTGAATACACAGATTTGTTGAGCGACTACCCAAATTTGATCAGGCTGCCCAGTTCTCCCTAAGTTCATACTGTATGACACAGTGCACCATATAAATATGACAAATGGACGCCATGTAGCGTATTGGCCAAGACGTTTGGCTCTGGACAGCTTAGCAATAGAAAAAGCTGAATTGATTCTGTGATATGTGAAGGTGAAATGTGGCCATCTAAAAGCCTGTGTTCCTTGGCTTCACACTTAGTGCCAAGGAAAGGTTGAGCCTGGCACCCATGTGGTGACTATCATGCATGTAACTCATGGATGGTGCCTGACTGCTTTGAGGGATTATAATTACATGCTACATGATACCACTGTATTCACAGTTCTGACCTGTGTGAAGGCATATACTCAGATACTGGTAACCATCAAAGACATACCCAAGACTGCCGCAGTTAATGCCTTTTGTATTATTTGAAAACATGTTCACAACTTTCGAGTTATGTAACACTCCTCAAACTTGGCAAAATTTATAGTCTTCGTTCTCCAAGTGTTGCTTCACATACCTCATTGATCTCCTAGTGTTTTCCACCAACCCAGAACAGCGTCAATAGCACTTGCAGGAGGTATTCGGATAAGTTGATTGCTGCAAAGTCATTCTGAATGTAGCCAAGTGTGTCTTTGGGCTGCCAGAGGTGACATTTCTCGGTCATAAGATCTCTGCTGCGGTCTCCCTTTTTCAGCCTGAGAAGATGGACTCAGTACCAATAGTCAAAGATTTACAACATTTTTTGGGATATGCAGAACTTCTATAGATAATGCTGTCCTCATGATGCAGAGGTACAGGTACTTTTGATGGTGTTACCTGGCCTAAAAGTTACTGGCAAGTTTCAGTGCAGTGGAGAGACATATGTGTTCCATGTTTGAGGCAGCGAAGAAGAACTTGGTCAGCACAGCACTTCTGGCACACTGTGGCTTGATGCACCACTAGCTGTAGTTGTAGATGCAACTCGGATGGCTGTCAGTGCACCACTACAACAGCAGTGGGACAATGCCTGGCAACCACTGGCGTACTACTCACACAAACATGCCGCCTTTGCAGATGAAATGGAGCCCATACAATTATGAGCTCCTGGCAGTGTACCAGGCGCTAAAATAACTATCATTCTCAAGATGAAGTGTGAGTGTTCACAATTTATATGGGCCACAAGTCGTTGACATTTGCATTCAGGCAGAACAGCTTCAAGTACTCATCCAGGCAGTTTAACCAATTGGAATTTATGATCTAGTTCACAGTCAACATTAAGCACATACCTGGGATAAACAATAATGTCGCAGATTGTGTATCGTGAGTCAACAGTGTCTCCAATAGATTTTTCTGCACTTGCACAAGGTCATCGTGAAGATGATAAACTCCTTATGGTTGTCAGTGTTGAAGCTACATGTTGTTGACATACCAGGGAAGGACATGACAGTACTGTGACAACTATCGTGTCCAAGCTTGTCTCTTTCTGCCACAAGTGCTCAGAAGGAAAGCTTTTAATGCTTTTCATGAGTTGCGCCATTCAGGGGTGTGTCCAACATTTCATTTGGTGTCTCAGTGTTTCTTGTGGTCAGACATGCAGTAATATTGTCAGGAATGGGTCAGATCTTGTCTCCAGTATCAACGCTGCTTGATTACTCACCATGTCCTAGACCTGATTGGCGACTTTGCAGATTCACCACGTACTTCACCCACATACATTTGGACATTGTTGGACTGCTTCACCCATCGAATGGGCAGTGGTAGTTATTAACAATGCTGACCATCATACTTGTCACCTGAAGCAGTACCGGTCAATAATATCACAGTCAAGACATTAGCTTGTGCCTTTGCTTTAACATGTTTGGTAAGATTTGGATGTCTGCTGCATATCAGCATGGATCACAGATGTCACTTTGAATGAGAACTGTTCACTCAGCTGGCCAAATTTTGTGGTGATATGCACTATAAGAACACTAGCTACCACCCGGCAAGCATTGGAATGATTGCACTCTGACACCATTGTTTGAAGACAGTGCTAATGTGCCATGAAGAGACCTGGTGGTCACCTCTACCCAGTTATACTACTTGACTTGCGAATAACATTCAAATCTGATGTCGGTTTATCAGTGGCAGGATTGGTTTATGGTGAGACATTGTGCCTGCCTGGTGATTTTGTTGACACAGACACAATAATGACAGCCATGTAAGATCAGCCAGATTTTTTGTGTCACTTGAGAATCCATCTTCCAAAAGCTTTGCGACATGATACACCTCCCTCCTTCATGTGCCAAGATCTCAAGTATTCTACACATTACACACCGCACAGAAGGCTTTAAACCACCACTGCATACACTTATCCTGGCCCATATAATGTTCTCCAATGACATTCACAAGCAGTGGACATTCTAGTGAATGGCAAAGCTACAAATGTCTCATTAAACTGTATTTAATCAGTTTATGTCTTCCTTGAGACACCACTGACAGTGGCTCCCAATGCAGATGACTCACTCTGGCCTCCCAGGTGCACTTCCCGGCGCATTTTCTTGATACTGATGCTCTGCCTCTATCCAGTGGATTGATTTAGTGGCCTATACATCAGCTGTCATATGCTAATGCAAAGTTTAGTGTTGTGTAGTATATGGTGCAGTACAGTGTTTTTAGCAAGTTAATCATGGCTGTTTGAGCATTTCCTCACCCAGCTGCCAGGGGCAGTGTGTTTTTATGCTTTTATATTTCTATGTGGTCTTGCGGTAGCGTTCTCGCTTCCCGCGCACGGGGTCCCGGGTTCGATTCCCGGCGGGGTCAGGGATTTCTCTCTGCCTCGTGATGACTGGGTGTTGTGTGTTCATCATCATTTCATCATCATTGACTCGCAAGTCGCCGAAGTGGCGTCACTAAAAAGGACTTCCAATACGGCGGCCGAACTTTCCCGCATGGGGCCTCCCGGCCAACAATCCCATACGATCATTTCATTTCATTTCTATGTGTTCTGTTTATTCTTTGTTTTTTTTTGTGAATTTGTTGGTAATGCATGCTCCTTGCCAACATTCTGTTACCTGGTGTTACTGAGTCGTAGCCTGTAATCAGTTCCTTTTTATATCAAGAATGAGAGTTCTAAATTATGATATTTCTGCCCTGTCTCTTTATAAGAGAGATGTCAGGTGTACATTCATAATAAAGTTTTAGAGCGCCAGTACAAGTTTTGCTCACTCAGTCACTTCAACACATCAATTGAAAATTAGTTAGCCAGAAGTAGAGCAGAGTTATAGATGGGAAAAATGACCAGTTAAAACTGATACCAGTATATTAGTTCTGAATAAATTGGTGTTCTTTGGTATTTGTTTGGTCTTGGTTATAGGAGGTGTTTTTTATTTTTTACTGATAATAGGGTAAAGAAACCTAAATTTCAATTAATCATAGTGTCAGTACTAAAATTTTTGATGTTTAAATAAACTTTTTTTAAAAAAAATAGTAATTTTTATTTATAAAATTTTTGTTGCATAGAAATATTGCATTATTATAGAAAATGGGATTATGATTAGTGCTATTTTAATTACAGTACTGACACAAATGAGCAACAAAAACATGGCATAAGAACAGGTACAACACTGATGAGACGGTAACATACCTGTTACCATATGACATGGCCCATTAAATGGTATGCACGTTATGCAATGTGCAATACTTTCTCCATCTGGCCTATATGGTAGTTTCTTGCTGTCATCTGACTTAATTTGTTCCCTGGTCTGGCAGTGTTGTATGAAATACAATATCAATGAAGTGCAATGCTCCATTTGCTTTAAAAATTAAATACAGGAGGAGGCACAAGAAACTTGTGACATATTGTAAGAAGAAAACTTAAAATTTAACAGTTCATTCATTACAGCAAAAGTAAAAGTAGCTGATCTGCTGCCTTTATCTATTTAATATGTCTTTATCTGCATGTAGCCCTTGAAAATGGACAAATTAACGTGAAAAACAGAGTTTTTGCCCTTTAGTGGTGACTAATCTTAATGCCTAAATAGTGGCATGACCTAATCATCTTGTGGTGTTGCAGTTCTTCTTGTTGTGAACATGCTTGCTACAAAATGGGAAGAGGAATTCCACCATATGCAAGACACCTTTTTTTCTGTTTTGTTGCACCCAGATGTGTTTTAGCACATTTTGTGCTGTCTTCAGTGCGTTATTTTTTATTTACTAACTGTAAAATTATTGTTACATATTAACATTTAGCAAAACTTTTGGTGCATAATACACTCCTGGAAATGGAAAAAAGAACACATTGACACCGGTGTGTCAGACCCACCATACTTGCTCCGGACACTGCGAGAGGGCTGTACTAGCAATGATCACACGCACGGCACAGCGGACACACCAGGAACCGCGGTGTTGGTCGTCGAATGGCGCTAGCTGCGCAGCATTTGTGCACCGCCGCCGTCAGTGTCAGCCAGTTTGCCGTGGCATACGGAGCTCCATCACAGTCTTTAACACTGGTAGCATACCGCGACAGCGTGGACGTGAACCGTATGTGCAGTTGACGGACTTTGAGCGAGGGCGTATAGTGGGCATGCGGGAGGCCGGATGGACGTACCGCCGAATTGCTCAACACGTGGGGCGTGAGGTCTCCACAGTACATCGATGTTGTCGCCAGTGGTCGGTGGAAGGTGCACGTGCCCGTCGACCTGGGACCGGACCGCAGCGACGCACGGATGCACGCCAAGACCGTAGGATCCTACGCAGTGCCGTAGGGGACCGCACCGCCACTTCCCAGCAAATTAGGGACACTGTTGCTCCTGGGGTATCGGCGAGGACCATTCGCAACCGTCTCCATGAAGCTGGGCTACGGTCCCGCACACCGTTAGGCCGTCTTCCGCTCACGCCCCAACATCGTGCAGCCCGCCTCCAGTGGTGTCGCGACAGGCGTGAATGGAGGGACGAATGGAGACGTGTCGTCTTCAGCGATGAGAGTCGCTTCTGCCTTGGTGCCAATGATGGTCGTATGCGTGTTTGGCGCCGTGCAGGTGAGCGCCACAATCAGGACTGCAAACGACCGAGGCACACAGGGCCAACACCCGGCAACATGGTGTGGGGAGCGATCTCCTACACTGGCCGTACACCACTGGTGATCGTCGAGGGGACACTGAATAGTGCACGGTACATCCAAACCGTCATCGAACCCATCGTTCTACCATTCCTAGACCGGCAAGGGAACTTGCTGTTCCAACAGGACAATGCACGTCCGCATGTATCCCGTGCCACCCAACGTGCTCTAGAAGGTGTACGTCAACTACCCTGGCCAGCAAGATCTCCGGATCTGTCCCCCATTGAGCATGTTTGGGACTGGATGAAGCGTCGTCTCACGCGGTCTGCACGTCCAGCACGAACGCTGGTCCAACTGAGGCGCCAGGTGGAAATGGCATGGCAAGCCGTTCCACAGGACTACATCCAGCATCTCTACGATCGTCTCCATGGGAGAATAGCAGCCTGCATTGCTGCGAAAGGTGGATATATACTGTACTAGTGCCGACATTGTGCATGCTCTGTTGCCTGTGTCTATGTGCCTGTGGTTCTGTCGGTGTGATCATGTGATGTATCTGACCCCAGGAATGTGTCAATAAAGTTTCCCCTTCCTGGGACAATGAATTCACGGTGTTCTTATTTCAATTTCCAGGAGTGTATTTACAATTGTGAATGAATAATTGTTGTAAAATATTGTATATCATTTGTTCAAAGTTCACAGTTGAGATATTTATTAACAACCTGATGCACTATGTGTTGTTTGTAACATTATGTCAGAGTTCTATTTATAGCTAATTGGCAAAAGGAGTGGATGTATGTGTTAAATCTTCAAAGTTAACACATATATTTCGCACAACACAACAACACATATAAGTCACTGAGTAAGTGGACCTGTGAACAAGTCGGCATTCGATTAAACACTGAGTCTCAGTCTAGCGGCCGCTGCTCGGCTGGCCGCTTAGGTGGTGCAGCTGCTGCATGGCTGGCAGACAGCGCCGCACGTAGAGGACGTGCGTAATTGCGCGGCGGCACTTTGAATAATCGGCGAGTCACAACAGTATGCATTAGTTTACGTACCTTACATGATACTATTGGACATTTATTTTGGTAGCTATTCTGCCACAAAATCTACAACTTCTCATCTGCAAACAGCAAAGCGTTTTTTCTATTTACAACCAGGAATGAGTATATATTTTGTTTTTCATGTGTTACTTACGGTTTTGATATTGTGGTGCTTTCTCGTGTGTTGTTGGCAAAGTGAATAGGCAGATTTTGTGACCTATGGGTGCTTGACACTGCACTTTCTCCAATTTTTCAAAACATAGGCAGCGTTTTCACCACCATTGTGTGTTGTTGTGGTTGTGTAGTATTCATTTGTTCGTAGTGCATTTGGCTGGGCAAGGCGTGCCAGTTTGAAGTGTAGTTGGTGTGGGTGTTATTTCTTTTTCATGAGTAGTTTTGGTGTGGGTGTTATTTGTATAGTTCTTCCATTGTGGTGAAGAGGGTTTTATTGCACAGTGATGTGTATTCATTGAGTACTTCTTTTCCTCGGGCTATTGATTTTTGGATGTGATAGTTTTCTTCTGTAGTTAATTTTTGGTATAAGCTGCTACTAGTTTTAAGGATGTGTAAGTCAGTTTCAATGTTTTTTGGGTGTTGATTGTGTGCTATCATCAAGTGGTCTGCAAATGTTGAGTGTGAGCTATTGCTTTTCAGTGTCCTGAGGTGTTCTGTGTGCCTGGTTCTGAAATTTCTGCATGTTTGGCCCACATATACAGCTTGACAGCAGTCGCAAGTAAGTTGGTATACACTGGACTGGCTATATTTGTCAGTGTTGGTGGTACTTCTTCCAAGTCTGTTTTGTATTGTGTTTTTGGTTCTGTGTGCTATGTTGAGTCCTTGTTTCTTTAGTATATTACCCCCCTTCCCCGGTGTGTGACTTTTTGTTGTTGTAAGTCATTATGTGTCATTTGTTGCTTACTGTTTGCTGATTTGTTGTGTGTTGTGTTGTGTTTCATGGTTATGTGTAGTTTGTTTTTGTATTTTGTGGTTTATTTTGTCTACTCTCTTTGCATCATATCCATTCTCCCGTGCAGTTTGTTTTATTGTGTTCAGTTCTTGTCTGTAATTGTATTTGTCCATGGATATTTTGTTCAGTCTGTGTAATAAATGTGATTCTTCAATTTCTCCAGGCATATTTTATGATGAAATAAATCTTGGGTGAACAGCCTGGTATGAGTGTGCATAGGAAACAATATTTTGGCAATCGACCACGTTTTACATGTACATCAGCGCACCTGATGATGGCAATGCGGTCGATTGCCAAAATATTGTGTCCTATGCACACTCATACCAGGCTGTTAACCAGAGATTTATTTCGTCTTGTGTAATAAATATCTGAAGCTGGCTTCTTTGTGAGTTATAGGGTGATTGGATTGGTTATGAATAATGGTGCTGGTTTTCTGTAGGTTTTGAATTCATGTTTGTTGTCTCTTTTGTGTTTGGTGAGATCTAAGAAATTAAGTTTTTCATCTGTTTGTGTTTCAATGGTGAACTGTATTTGTGGGTGGATGGAGTTTATGTTGTCATGAAGTTCTTTTATGCGAGGCTGTGGTTCATCTGTTAAGGAAATTACTTCATCTTCATATCTGTACCAATATATTATTTTGTACTGTTGTGGTATTACTCTTTTGTCAAAGATTTGTTTTTCTATCTGATTGAGGAAAATGTCAGCTAGGAGGCCACTGATTGGGGGCCTCTTCCCCAAGTGACAGGATCCTTGACAACAGCGTGATTTTTGAGCAGAATTTGAAAAAATTAGAAGCAGTAAAAGAATACCAGTGATTTTTGTGGAATTCAATCACTTATCACATCACATCAGAGAAAAAAGAATGAACCGTGAACAGATTAAGTTTTCTCTTCTTTCTCAACATAATTTAACATTTTGGTTATACTTATCTTGAAACTGAGGGAGTTAAAATTTTTTCAATCTTCATTTAGTTTCTACTTTCATGACAGGAAACCATAGAAATAAAAGACTGAAAATTGGTTATTTCAGAAATCAGTTATTTTGAATTGATTTAACAGTCAAATTAAATTGGCATTGATATAAACCAATATAACTGAAAAGGGGTTGTTTCAGCAATAACCGCCTTCCCTAAGCTGAACCAGACAGGTTCATTGGTCATGGAGATGCTTCTAACAATACATATACTACAATGCACAGGCAGAAATTGGCATTGATATGAACCAATATAACAGAAAAGGGGTTGTTTCAGCAATAACCGCCTTCCCTAAGCTGAACCAGACAGGTTCCATTGGTCATGGAGATGCTTCTAACAATACATATACTACAATGCACAGGCAGTCATCAGTCATTCACACAATAGTGGTAAACATTTAACACTTCATAACACTATCAACACATTCCTAATTTTTATAGCATAAGTTTAGGCTCTGGGCCACTAATAGCTGTAATAGCAGAGGAATACAGTGATTGTTTTGTTCTGAAAGAGTACTGTAAAAATATAGCAAAATAATAAAACTTATTTATTATCTGGTTTACTCTTATTTCAGCTTTGGTTTGCTACTTTGCTGATGACAGAACACTTAGAGGTCCTAGCATAAGTAAATTCACTTTGATTCCATGTTTAGAATTAGAATTGCCTTTTGTGGTTGTGGGTTATTATTATATTTCATGCAGTAATTTCTAAAGAATTGTTACAGTTTTGATGGAAATAATATTACTCTCATTTGAGTGATGTTTGCAGAGTTTTTTAAGTATTACTTATAATTTTTCAGGGGGAAAGAAGAGAAAATTTTTTCACGCGATCCATTCCAGCAACCCATATTAGCAACAGAACCAGAATACAAGCCATCACAATGGAAAAGAAATGAGAATTATCAGTCCAGTGCAACAAAAAAATCGGCAACTCTTACAATGAAGCAACCATATTTCACTCAGACACAGTACATACTAGCACCAACTTCAAAGGTGCCCCTTCGAAACTCAAATATGACCAATGCTGCTAACAGTGATGGTAACAATTGAAACACTTCATGCTTTATATTTTACTAGATTTGTGAATGCTTTAAATTTTGCTAACTATCTTGAACAATGTAAAACCCATGGTCTGCTTATAATTAAGGACACTTAAGTTGTCCAAAAGTAGTATAAAATTAAAATTGACAGCTGTAGGGGAATTTATAGCCCATAAGGAATGCCCTCATTATTGCAACACTCATAGTCTGATGTTATGAAATATCTAAGAAAAAATGAACGTAATTACAGTTAGTCGCCATACTTTTTTCCTAGTCTCTTCTTGTATCTGAATTCAGTGGTTGAATCACCCAATGTTTCCCTGTATTTGAGAACACATTGGCATAGTTGGTTCTGGAACATGAGATTAAGTAGCAGTATCACCACTTATGACATATACCTTGCAGTATCTACATTAAGAGGCATGACTGTACCACACTGCAAAATATTTGTTCATGCAGTTGCCTCTAAAAAAGTTCAGTATTATGAGATCCTACGCATAAATAAACCATTTAATGGAATTATTGAGGGGAATTGCCTCATGCTATTTTTGGCTCTCAGCAGTGATGTAGAGGGAAATGGATAATAGAGAAACATCTGATTTTTTCTCATGCTGCGTAAAACTCAGTGGCCTCGACACCTGAGATGGTGTAACAATAGGCAGCACCTGCATGTGCAGTGTATTTTTAGAAATCGTCAGTATCATTAATATTAAAGTAACGAAAATTGTATGTTATAGTGAGGGATGGCTTGGTAGCTACAAAAGTACCATGAAATAATCTAAAATTTATGTGCAGTAATGTTTCAAATGTTGCAAAATGTTGAAATATACAGATACCTGAGGCGTAAGATGAGGTCAGTAAGGATGGGAATTTCTCTCACTCAAGGGCCTTGAGAAAAGTAGACAAATTGTCAAGAATGTCTTAAAGGCACTAGAGAAATGTTGGACTGTTTAACCCTCTGTTGACCAAGTATGCAAACAATGTCATGTTAGCGTTAAGTACTACTACTTAGGAGCATAGCCATTGGGTTAAACCATGTACTGAGTTGCCACGGCTCAAACAACAGATATATCTCTATCTCAAAAACATTTGTTATCCATGGGAAATGAACACTTGTGCGCAGCAGTTTAACTTTGGATTGGAAACAGTGATACATGACATACCATGTGCCATGCGCCATATTGTAGTATATGAAGTACAGATGTAGTAGAAAACAATTTTATCTCTTGCTGGGACAGTGGTAATAAGTAGAGTGCTACAAATACTATAATGTGGGTCCTGTACAACATCCAGAACTGCTGAATACCCTCCAGTCTTGTAATTTAAAAATATTGAAAATTTGGGACTCATATTACAATACTACACTGAAAGCAATTATTTTTCAAATAAAAATTATAATGTGGGCACTTCCAGAAGTGCAGGGCAAACTATTGGCACTGGAGTTATTGAAACTGATAAAATCAACTAATATACAATTCCAAGTAATACTTATACAAAAGAAAGAGACATGTTTTGAATGGCACTTACAAGGGAACCTCCCCATCACACCCCCCTCAGATTTAGTTATAAGTTGGCACAGTGGATAGGCCTTGATAAACTGAACACAGATCAATTGAGAAAACAGGAAGAAGTTGTGTGGAACTGTGAAAAAATAAGCAAAATATACAAACTGAGTAGTCCATGGGCCACATAGGCAACATCATGCACAATGTGAACTCAGGAACGCCGTGGTAGCGTGAGCAGCTGCAGAACGAGAGGTCCTTGGTTCAAGTCTTCCCTGAAGTGAAAATTTTACTTTATTTATTTTTGCATAGTTATTATCTGTCCATTTGTTCATTGACGTCTCTGTTCACTGTAATAAGTTTAGTGTCTGTGTTTTGCGACCGCATCGCAAAACCGTGCAATTAGTAGACGAAAGGATGTGCCTCTCCAATGGGAACCGAAAACATTTGATCACAAGGTCATAGGTCAACCAATTCCTCCACAGGAAAACACATCTGATATATTCTATACGACACTGGTGATGGCATGTGCACCACATGACAGGAATATGTTGTCGACCCACCTAACTTGTACACTTGGCGATTCTTCTACCTTGCCCGATTTAGGTTTTCTTGTGGATGTGATAATCACTCCCAAAAAAGTGATGAAAACATAAGAGTTTGTCACATAAACTGAAAATAAAAAATAAAAATTTTCAGTCAATGGAAGATTTGAACCAAGGACCTTTCGTTCTGCAGCTGCTCACGTTACCACGAGACCATTGCGCTCCTGCGATCCTATTGTCCTTGATGTTGCATATGTTCCCATGAACTACTCAGTTTGTATATTTTGCTTATTTTTTCACAGTTCCACACAACTTCTTCCTGTTTTCTCAATTGATCTGTGTTCAGTTTTTCAAGGCCTATCCACTGTGCCAACTTATAACTAAATCTGAGGGGGGTGCGATGGGGAGGTTCCCTTGTTAGTATGACAATGTATGCCTTTTTATAGGTTTTCTGTGACTATTATTGTAAATAAAGGTTACGATTAACAATTTTCAGCCTTCTCTCTACATTGATGGTATCACAATAATTCATCCCCACTCAAACTTCAGTGACAATTTGTCTTCATAGTAGAACATAGTTTAAGTTTACTGATACATTCAATCCACAGTAGCACATTAACATAAGAAAGTTAGAGAAGGGGAGGGGTGTGAGAACCACCAATTATATACTATACTTTATTCTTGTCTAAAATGGGAGACTGCTTGCAGTTTTATTTGATATGGCATAATATTTCATTTTTAATTATTTTACCAGTTCATATGTAAAATAAATACTATGGCATCCACTATCTGAGGCTTGCATTCTTGTTAACAAAGTGATTCTTTTCCTTAATGAGCTCCAAACCCAAATATATTGTGCAAGAAGATAGAATAGAAGTAAATAAGTAAGAAAATAATTACATAGAACTAATGCATACAATACTTATGGTGATACAATCAAAAGTGGTAACCATAATGAACAAACAGTTTTATGGGGTTGATACTATAGCCAACCAATGAATAATGTTATATCTAACCAAAGGAAAGCAGAAACAATATTATGAGAAGGAAAGTAGCTACTCACCAAATAGTTGAATCGCGGCTAGACTAGACACACACAAATGCAGCTCACACACGTCTGCAGTCACAGGCAACTGAAACCACACTTGAGTTGCCTGAGACTACAGTTATGTTTGTGAGTTGTGTTTGCAAGCGCGCGCGCGCGTGCCCGTGTGTGTGTGTGTGTGTGTGTGTGTGTGTGTGTGTGTGTGTGTGTGTGTGTGTGTGTGTGTGTGTGTTATGTTGCCAAAGGCCTTAATGGCCAAAAGCTTTAATTGTGAGAGTCTTTTCGTTGTGCCTATCTGCAACTCAGCATCTCCACTATTTGGTGAATAGCTACTTTCCTTCTCGTAATATTGTTACATTCCATCCTGGATTTTCCATTGTTTGATTTTTTCCCAAAAGAAAGCAGAAAGTTGTACTTGCTAGTTAACCACTGTAGTATGGGGACATTATTGTGACTGGGTAGAAATCACAAATGGGTTCCCCAAATCACAAAAGGGTTCCCTAAGGCTCAATCCTAGGACTGCTACTGTTCCTCGTGTATGTAAACAATCTTCTATCAAATACACAACAAGGAGAGTTAGTCCTTTTTGCTGGTGACGCTAGTACCATAATCAATCCCAGACATAAGTACAGAAGCAGAAGGAATGATAAACAGTGTTCCTAAAATTGTTATTGACTGGTTTTTTGCAAATGGTCTCACTCTCAATTTTAAAAAGACATGACATATTCATTTCTGAACATCTAGGGGCACTACAGCAATGATAAGTGTAACACTTAGTGAGGCAATAATAGAGTGCAAACTTCAAAATTCTTAGATCTCCATACTGATGATAATATAAACTGGAAAAATCACATTTTGGAACCCCTAAAACACTTACTTTGGCAACATTTGCACTTAGAATTATTGCAAATTTTAGGGAGAGGCAAATAAGTATGTTGACATATTTTACATATTTTCATTGTATAATGTAATATGGAATAATGTTCTGGGGTAACTCATCTTTAAGAAAGTAAGTCTTCATTTCACATGATATCTTGCAAACCATGGATGAAGGGTATCAGACGGATGCCATATTCCTTGACTTCCGGGAAGCATTTGACTCGGTGCCCCACTGCAGACTCTTAACTAAGGTATGAGCATATGGGATTGGTTCCCTGAGTGGCTCGAAGACTTCTTAAGTAATAGAACCCAGTACGTTGTCCTCGATGGTGAGTGTTCATTGGATGTGAGGGTATCATCTGGAGTGTCCCAGGGAAGTGTGGTAGGTCTGCTGTTGTTTTCTATCTACATAAATGATCTTTTGGATAGGGTGGATAGCAATGTGCAGCTGTTTGCTGATGATGCTGTGGTGTACTGGAAGGTGTTGTCGCTGAGTGACTGTAGGAGGATACAAGATGACTTGGACAGATTTGTGATTGGTGTAAAGAATGGCAGCTGACTCTGAATATAGATAAATGTGAATTAATGAAGATGAATAGGAAAAAGAATCCCGTAATGTTTGAATACTCCATTAGTAGTGTAGCGCTTGACACAGTCACGTTGATTAAATATTTGGGCGTAACTTGCAGAGCGATATGAAGTGGGACAAGCACGTAATGGCAGTTGTGGGGAAGTCTTCGGTTCATTGGTAGAATTTTGGGAAGATGTGGTTCATCTGTAAAGGAGACCACTTATAAAACACTAATACGACCTATTCTTGAGTACTGCTCGAGCATTTGGGATCCCTATCAGGTCGGATTGAGGGAGGACATAGAAGCAATTCAGAGGCGGGCTGCTAGATTTGTTACTGGTAGGTCTGATCATCACATGAGTGTTATGGAAATGCTTCAGGAACTCGTGTGGGAGTCTCTAGAGGAAAGGAGGCGTTCTTTTCGTAATCACTACTGAGGAAATTTAGAGAACCAGCATTTGAGCCTGACTGCAGTACAATTTTACTGCCGCCAACTTTTATTTCGAAGAAAGACCACAAAGATAAGATAAGAGAGATTAGGGCTCATACAGAGTCATATAGGCAGTCATTTTTCCCTCGTTCTGTTTGAGAGTGGAACAGGGTGAGAAGATGCTAGTTGTGGGACGAGGTACCCTCCGCCACACACCTTATGGTGGATTGCGGAGTATGTATGTAGATGTAGATTGCGCAAAATTGTGCTGTGAGATAGTATATGGCGCTCACCCGTGAATGTCATGTAGACATCAATTGTCTGAGGTGGGCTGTCTGACTACTACTTCAGGGTGTATTTATTCCCTCATGAAGTTCGCTGTAAATAACCGATGACAGTTCAAAAGGGCTATGATGTACATATTTACAATACCAGGAGAGAAAGTGATATTCATTACTCCACAGTAATCTTGTCTTTAGCACAAAAAGGTGTGCACAGCATTGCAATTAAAATTTTTGATAACTTACCCAGTGATATAAAATATCTGACAGACAGCAAAGTAAAATTTGAAAACAACTAAACAACCTTTAAATGTTCAGCATGTAGCCATATTTACAAATTAGTTTGCAATGTGAATGTAAAATGACTTGTTCCAAATGATTTATCATGCAAAATGATTCATGGAACATGAATCTAACTAATTCCAAAACTAAATAAGGCACTGCGTGTTGATAGCAAATACAGCTGTGATTTTGCAAATTAGTGGTTTTTAAATGGTTTCACAGACTTTATCTAAGAATTAATAGTCATTTTCAACTTCCTAATTTAAGAAGCTCAGCTTAGAAGTGGTATTTTAATAAGGCAGCAGAATGAAGCTTCCTGGGGCAAATTGCCACCTGACTAACATGAGGGAGCGTTCATCCCAAGAGTTGCAAATGTAATACAGCCTCCCTCAAAACAACACGAATTGTGTAAAAAGGCCAGGTTTAACATAGGTATTGTAGCTAAGGCACTGCATTTGCAGAGAAGAGCAATGTGATACTTGTTGGCCTCATGACACATCATGGAGATGCCACGAAATTAAAGAAGCTCCATATGCTACCATGGATTGTGCCAATGTCTGTGGCAGAGGATCATTAGCAGTGATAAACTCCATTAGATGGTGGAAAACTCAGCATATTTTTCTGCAGCCTTTCACCGATGAACACGTATTTCCTTGCACCACTAAGGGTAAAGCTGCTGTCGTGGTTGAAGTAGTTGTTGCACATTCTGATCTCAATAGTTATGTTGATGACAGAATCCTTGTTTTCATAGCTGACAGTGAAAACCTTCACTTGTGGTTTTCAACTGTTAACCAGATGCTGTTGTCTCAGTGTCATTTAAGTTTTTAGCTGCCATCCAACTACTATCATTTAGAAACAATGTCATTAACATGGTTTATATGTCTGTTACATATTTTTTGCTTTTGTATATGCTTTGTAAACAGATGTAAGCATATTATTGTATTAATTGATATATTTTTTGAATATACTGTTTCAGATTCTCAGGAGGGTGAGGTGGGTGAGATGAGAAGCTCTAGAGTATCATTACATTCTGGAAAGCTGTTTGGTGGGATAGTTAGTCAACAAACTAGAGGTATTCCTGGTCGGACTGATTGGGCCGCTAAGTAAGTGTTCTAAGGAATTGCCTATTTAATACACTATTGATAATCTAAGCTGCTCATGCCAAATTATTATTATTATTATTATTATTATTATTATTATTTGGTAATACAATTTTGAATTTTTTTCCAGATATCTGAAATAATGAATGGATAATGCTGCAATGATTCTTCAGCACTAGTGTGAAATATGGACTTCCATTTTTGTATAATGGGACCATAAGATATGGCGTGGAAACTGTGCATGAAAGGTGTACAGGTGCTGTGTAGTAATTTGATGGACCAACAGTTGATAGTGCGCTTTTTTAGTGCCTGTAAGATGTTGTGTTGTATGATAATATTACGATTTGGGAAATTGTAAATAGTATTTCATTAGATATGTATATACATGCCAAATACAGTGTACAGATTTTTATACTAAATATGGTTCTTTTTCTATGACTTACCCATACAAACGATCAAAACCCACTGAAGGCAGTGTTTCAGGAAGCCAGTAGTGCTACTATAGATCATGAAGAATGCTGCTGAGATTTCGTAATAAAATTAGATTCTTTTGGGAATTGTCTCTTTCAACAATTTATTTTTTCTAAATTAAATCTATACTTAATGTCATTAGATGATTTCTCTGTTTTTCTTCTCCCCCTCCTCCCTCCCCCTTCCCCCCCCCCTTTCTCTCTCTCTCTCTCTCTCTCTCTCTCTCTCTCTCTCTCTCTCTCTCCCTCTCTCCCTCTCTCCCCCCCCCCCCCCCTCATGCTTTTGCACTTACTCTCTCTTGCTCTCTCTTTCAGCTTTTTGAAGCAATATGTGGTGTGCTTTATCTTGTTTATTTAAATAGGGAAAATACTGATAAATAGATCAATAACTGAAGCCAAGAAGGGAACAGGTTACAATGTTATGGATATTGTTCTATTACTTTGTGACTAATGTCTATAGCAAATTCCAAATGCATCAGATTAGACTTAAATTTTATTCTGACTTAAGTATTACTCATACACAACATCAGACAATACAGTTTGTTTTTCTCTTGTAAAATTTTTTGGTTGTCTGTATAGTAACCTGATCCACAACCACTACCTCAGAATCATCCCTTACAATCCTTCCAAGAATTCTTCACATCCAGCATTGCTTCACAACCTTTCCTTGGGTCCCTACGACATGACCCTAACTTGTCCTCTGCAGAACTCCAATCTCTACATCCCCTAAAAGCTGATGACTCCATCATTATTCTCCCAGCAGACAAAGGCCACACCACTGTGGTACTTGACCTACAGGAGTATTTAATGAAGGTCTATGCCAGCTGTCTGACACCTCTACATACAGCACCTGCCACCAAGAGCCCATTACAATGATTCAAACTGACCTGCAGTCCCCCTAAAAACCTCAGGCTTCTCACAAGGACTTACACCTCTATCCATAGAACTTCTTACCCCAACCAAACCGTGCACCCCACCTTTTACCTTCTTCCTAAGATCTACAAACCCAATCATCCGGGTTGTCCTATCTGATTCGAAGCCATAGCATCATTCTTGCTCACATTAATCAACCTTGTAGTTACCAATAGTTACTTCACCTTTGATGGGCAGACATACACACAGATCAGATGTATGGCCATGGGAACTTGGATGGCTCCCTTCTGTGCCAACCTTCTCATGGGTCGCTTGGAGGGGGCTTTCCTGGGATCTGTAAGTCTTCAGCCCCTGGTTTGGTTCAGATAGATTGATGACATCTTTGTCATATGGACTCTTGGTGAGGCTGACCTGTTAAAATTACTGGAATCTGTAAATACCTTCTCCCAATTAAATTTCACTTGATCCTATTCGGAATCCCATGTCACTTTCCTTGATATTGATCTCTTCCTCACCAAAGGCCAGCTACACACTTCCATCCACATCAAACCTACTAACAAACAACAGTATTTACATTTTGACAGTTGCCATCCTTTCCATGTCAAATGTTCCCTTCCGTACAGTCTTGGCATACAAGGCAAACGTATTTGTTCGGATGCAGATTCTTTACAGTAGTACAGCACTACTCCCACTTCAGCCTTCACTGGACATAATTATCCCAACAGCCTAATTCAAAAGCAGATTTCCTGGGCCCCCACATCCAATCTTGATGCTGCTGATCCCTCCAAAAAACAACTGTGGAGCACACCACTTGTCACTCAGTATTGTTCTGGTCTTGAATGTACCAATCAGCTACTTCGACAAGGCCCTGACTTCCTAAAATCGTGCCATGAATGGAGATCCATTCTGTCTGAGATTTTGCCCAACACACCTATAATAGCATTACGTCGCCCTCCCAATTTCCGCAGTATCCTTGTCAAACCCTGTGCTGGTCTTGCACCCATCTCCCTACCCTATGACTCCTACTCCTGTGACTGTCCCTGCTGCAAGACTTGCCCTATGTAACCTCCTGCCACCACCTATTCCAGTCCTGTAACTGGAAAAACGTATACTATCAAAGGGAGACCCACACACGAAATGACACATTTCATGTACCAGCTGTTATGTAAACACTGTTGAGCCTTTTACGTCAGCATGTCTACCTCCCAGTTATCAGTCAGGATGAATGGGCATAGGCAGATGCAACCCACAATATCCCATTGCAGAGTGTGCTGTACAACATGACAGTCATGACCTAGGTGCCTGTTTCACCACATGCGCCATTTGTATTCTTTTCCCAGACACCGTTTTCTCAGAACTGTCTATTTTTTGCCATCATCCCTCCCACCTCTGTTAAATACAATGCACTTAGCTTTTCACTCTTACTCGCGTGTGCATGGTGTTTTAGTAGTAATGTCTGTCTTGCATGTTACCCTTTCTTCCATCTTTAAGCTCCAGGTTTTCAAATCTCGTCTGTGCTGTCCCCAAGAATCAGTCTTTTGCTCTCATCCCCTCTGGTAAGTTTCCCCTAACCTGGGGTTCTGGGCAACTTTAGTAAACTGTACCACTTTCCCTAAACCTCTCCAGTCTGTAGAGGACAAGGGGTTATTTTTAAGAAATATGGTGCGAAATTGTGATTTAGTGTGTTTCAGTGTGTGATGCACCAGCCTCACGGCAGACGGCAGATGAAGGCTGGCCGGCGCGTTATGCAGGTGACATAGTTTTTGCAACAAGCGTGGGTATGTGTGTACGAGCGCGGCAGCCATCAACAGCCAGAACGCAGTATTAGCAGAATTACACAGGCGCGGGCCATGTGTGGCGCGGTTGCATTAGCCAAGTCATCGAGAACATTCTAATAAACACGGTGCCACATAACCGGCAGATTCATCAGCAGTCTGCACTATTTAAGGGCATCAGGGGTGGGTGTCGGCATCGGTTTGACCAATTGGGCGTTCGGCCGCTGTTACATCATCAACATCAGTGGCACTGTCCCCGAGGACCAGCTGGCGAGGGGTGTTGCTCGCTGCTGCACTGGCCACTCCCGGCATCGTCACAAGCCGCAGTGTCTGCAGGAGGCGAGCTAGGCCGGGCCTCGTGCTGCCAACCTCCTACCACCTGCGCAGCCACTGACCAAGCATGGCGTCGCATTCCCCGGGCTGCGTGCATCAGCACATCTCCACCACAACACGAGCAGTGGGGCTGAACTACTGGAAAATATATTGGAAGAACCAACAATAAAGAGGAAGATTGCTAAAAACAGCCACCTTCTTCTACCCAGCCATGCCCTACAACCCCAACCACGTCACCCGCTCCGGTCATCCTATTACAAGTCCTTTTCCTTCATCTCTCTTCCTTCCCCTTCAACTCTTCTGCCAGAAGAAGGAGCTACTGGATCTGAAAGCTTGTAAAAGTTAAATCCTTTTGTGTGTGTGTGTGTGTGTGTGTGTGTTCCCCTGCCACTGCTTGGTGAGTAGATTTTTTTATGTGCCCATTTACATTACGATATTCAGTCAGCCATAGAAGTCGATTTGATCTGTAATGCTGTATAGTGAAAAAAATTCTTTTTGAGTGTGGATAATTCTATTTTAACTAATGTGCAGTGTTCGTTGCATCTGTAACATAATGTTTGCTTTGTGTACCTCCTGCTACCATCATATTCACCAGGACCAAAATATTGACTGCCGTGATTAATGTGATGTGCTCCTCATAGACTCCATACTCTTCAGTATACCAGTCCACTATATCTCTCTTACTTCATCATTTCATTTTCTAAGTGTGTATAGTCTTGGTATCCACTGTTCTCAAATAAGAGAGAAATGTGATTTTACAATTCATTTTAAAACTTTTTTCTTTTAATATCCATTGTTGATGTTATTCACATTTGTATGAAGTGTGCTGAAGGTAATCTCTATGTCTTCTGTATCCTTCTGTTTACCAATGTGAGGATGTAAGATGGTCTACAGATCTCCAGCATCCCAAGATAACTATTTACCCAGAACAGTAGATGAATTTTGAGTACTGGCAGACAAACTAGTGGACAGAGACTTCTATCAAGTGGGGTTATGATTGAATTTCTATGTTTCTTCTGAATTTCTTCTCATTTTCTATGTTTCTATGACAGTCTTCTGGCGCAGTTACTGTGGTTTGGTGGGCTATGACCTGGGTGGGTGAAGAAGATGCTGTGGTAATAGGGCGACTGGGAAGGGGGGGGGGGGGAACTCTTGAGGAAGTTTGGAGGGGGTGGGAGCAGGAGTGGGAGTGGACTGGTAGATGTGTGGATATAATACAGGGGAGGAGATAGAAAGGGAGGAAATGGAAGAGGAGGAGACTGTAAGGAGGGAAGGCTGGATACAAGGAGGGGGGCCGGAATAGGAACTCCATGAAGTGATGATGGGGGCAGGGGAAGGGGAGATGTATATGATTTTGATGGTTGGGGTGTCCAAGGTGAAAGAGATATGAGCCCACCAGTGTCAGGTATTGCCAAGGTAGGAAGTGAAATGATGAACATGGAGATGAAACAGCAGACCATGATGGAGAAACAGCTGGAAGATGGTGGCAGAGATGATGAGAGGTGATGGTGACAGCGATGAAGGACAGCAACACGGCAGCAACAGTGATGGGGGCAGACAACAGAGGTGGGCAGCTGGCAGTGACTCCGAAGCAGTGGGCAGCTGTGGGCAGTGGCAATGGGCAGCACCAACAGGCGGCAGTGGTGGGCAGCAGCGGCGGGTAGTGGCAGCGGTTAGTGGCGACGGCCCAGGCAGTGGCAATGTCAGTGGGCGGCGAGGCAAAGCAATGTAAGGCCATTGAGAGCTCTTCCAGGGTATCCCAAACTACAAATTCTTCCGTGTGGAACGAGGGATTCCAGCCCTCTGGATGGAGGTCGCTAGTTAATGTCGGTACCTTTATACCAAAAATAGGTGCGAAGATGTGTGTGCAAAGGTAGCTGCTATATGTGCAACCTATATCGAGCTACACAATCTCTTCTAATACTGCTCTATCTATGGTGCACAGGCGCATACGTAATGTGATACTACAAGAGTGTTCTCTATTGGAGTGCACATTAGTGCAGTTAAAATTCAGATGTCAAAATTAAAAAAAAACTTTATGTCACTATATGGGTTATTGGTTGTAAAATGTTTTCTTTTTGAAGAAATTGAAAAACTCACCGAGTCCTACGACTTATCCAGTTGAAAGCTGCCATCACGATTAAGAAGATCTTGAACTAAACAAATTTCCACTGATTCCTTTATAATCGAATCCCAGAAGTATCTCGTTGTGGCCAAGATTTCCGGGCAGAATAATCCATGGAATCCATGGAATGTCGTGTGTAGATACAATGCTCCGCTATGGCTTACTTTCTGGGCTGCGAAGGGCGAGTGTGGCAATCATGTTCAACAAACTTTCACGCACGGTGCATGTCGACTGACCAGCGTAGTCTTTGCCACACTGACAAGGTATTATGTAGATTCCAGCCTTCCGCAATTCTATATTGTCTTTTGCCAAACCGTGATGAGCACAAGTCTTTGTTGGTGGGCTACAGATTACTTTGGAATGATGTTTTCTTAAGATTCTGCCTAATTTTGACAAAATGTTGCCGAGGTACGAGAGGAGCGCCCTGGACTTAAACTGCTCCTTCTCTTTTTGGTTTCGTGGGTGGTCACATTTCTTCTTCCTAAAAGCTGCGCTAATCTGATGTGGAGAATATCCATTATCTTTGAACACTGATTGTAGGTGTTCCAGCTCCTTTGCAAGGCTGTTTCCATCTGACACAACATGTGCCCGGGGCACCAATGTTCGAAGGATGCCCATAGTTTGCTTCTTGAACAGTACTAATAAAATCAGTGTAGACGCGAAGTTCAAGCCTTTCTCAAGCACTGGCAGCATCACATTGTCAAGACCTGTAAAACTGATCACGGAGCTGTTGAAGAAGCTACTAGACCTCTTCCCAACGACGCTGCAAAAGAAATCAGACATGAAACATGTCGTGTACTTACGAGTGGTCCACCTCAGGAAAGTAACATTTCCTTGACAGAAACGGCCATACTATGCAAACTAAGAGTAGATCCTCACACGATGGTCCTTCCAGCGGATAAGGGAAATGTCGCTGTGCTGCTACCACGTGAAATCTATGACCAGAAGATTTATAGCTTATTGAGTGCAACAACTTACCGAAGTGAAACTTCCTGGCAGATTAAAACTGTGTGCCGGACCGAGACTCGAACTCGGGACCTTTGCCTTTCCCAAGCAAGTGCTCTGCCACTGAGCTACCCAAGCACAACTCATGCCCCATCCTCACAGCCTTACTTCTGCCAGTACTTCGTCTCCTACCTTCCAAACTTTACGGAAGTTCTCCTGCGAACCGTGCAGAACTAGCACTCCTGAAAGAAAGGATATTGCAGAGACATGGCTTAGCCACAGCCTGGGGGATGTTTCCAGAATGAGAATTTTCACTCTGCAGCTGAGTGTGCGCTGATTTGAAACTTCCTGGCAGATTAAAACTGTGTGCTGGACCGAGACTCGAACTCGGGACCTTTGCCTTTCGCGGGCGAGGATTCTGGGAACTTACTGAAGACTGATAAAAGACCCCAAAGGGAGAGTAGAAAGAAAAACCAAAACTTTTCTGAATTCTTCTTCCCTTCCACTAGGAGTCACGAAACGATTAAGACTTCACACCTGTGATCCACCACAGTTATATGGTCTTCCAAAAATACACAGAGAAGGTTTTCCATTATTTCCTATTATGATTATTATGCATGGTCCAACGTATGACTTACGTTGTTAGACATTTTGCGTCTTTACTGAGAACTTTTGTGAAGAAATGTTCACATCATAATCGCAACTCTGGTAACTTTAATAAACTGAAGGTACTTCGACTCAACTAGTCGGACTTATTAGCAAGCTTCAATGTTGTCTCACTCTTCACTGGGGTGTCTCTCGTGGATTCATTGTCACTCATCAGCAGTAAGTTCAAAGCTGATATACCAGCGCTATTTCATCACACTCTTTCCTCAAACTACTTTTTGTTCAACAGCGAATATTTTGAGCAAATTGATGGTGTTGCTATGGGTAGTCCTCTCTTCCCTCTGGTAGCAAACTTCTTTATGGAAGACTTTGAGGAGAAGGCACTTGATTCAGCAGAACTTAGACCAAAAGTCTTCTGGCGACATGTGGATGACACTTTTGTAGTGTGGCCCCACGGTTAAGAAGAACTGTCGCGCTTTTTTCAGCAGCTGAATTATCCACGAGGATCAGTCGAGCAGCCAACCCAAGTGGACCGCTGCTGTCTGCATATGGCATAGCTGCCCGAGGATAGCTCTATAGAGTGGTCACAAATAAGCTAAGTGTTACTGCCGTTCATGAACATCTAATGACGCTCTCAAGTGCTAAGTGGAGAAGAGTCAATGACTCATAATTTCCGCAACTCTTGTTGCACACTTGCCTGGCGGGAGTCTCTCGCCCTTTGTTAGGGACTTCGAAGGCAGTACCAGGGACCGCTTCACGTCGTTCATTCCCGCATGCTGCAGGCCTTTTTTTTTCCTTCGCGCTTCCTTCAAGCGCCGCGCATTGCGCTCTGCGCTGACAGGTCGTAGGGACTTCCCACTTACATAGCGCACATATTAAAACTTTTTTCCATCTACATCTACATGGATACTCTGCAAATCACATTTAAATGCCTGGCAGAGGGTTCATCGAACCACCTTCACAGCTCTCTATTATTCCAACGTCTTATAGTGCGCGGAAAGAACGAACACCTATATCTGTTTGTACGAGCTCTGATTTCCCTTATTTTATCCCTATGTAGATCGGCGCCAACAAAATATTTTCGCATTTGGAGGAGAAATTTGGTGATTGGAATTTCGTGAGGAGATTCCTCTGCAACGAAAAACGCATTTGTCTTAACGATGTCCATCCCAAATCCTGTATCATTTCAGTCACACTCTGTCCCCTGTTTCGCGATAATACAAAACTTGCTGTCCTTCTCTGAACTTTTTCGATGTACTCCATCAATCCTACCTGGTAAGGATCCCACACAGCACGGCGATATTCTAAAAGAGGATGGACAAGCGTAATGTAGGCAGTCTCCTTAGTAGATCTGTTACATTTCTTAAGTGTCCTGCCAATAAAACGCAGTTTTTGGTTAGTCTTCCCCACAACATTTTCTATGTGTTCCTTTCAATTTATTTGTAATTGTAACTCCTCGGTAGTTAGTTGAATTTACTGCCTTTATATTGCACTGATTTATCGTGTAACCAAAATTTAATGGATTCCTTTTAGCACTCACGTGGATGACCTCACGCTTTTTGTTATTAGGGTCAATTGCCAATTTTTGCACCATACATATATCTTTTATAAATCATTTTCCAATTTGCTTTGGTCTTCTGATGACTTCACTAGTCGGTAAATGACAGTGTCATCTGCAAACAACCTAAGACGGCTGCTCAGATTGTCTCCCAAATCATTTATATAGATAAGGAACAGCAAAGGGCTTATAACACTAGCTTGAGGAACGCCAGAAATCACTTCTGTTTTACTCCATTACTTTCCATCAATTACTACGAACTGTGACACCTCTGACAGGAAATCACGAATCCAGTCACATAACTGAGACGATGTTCCATAGGCATGCAATTTACCTACAAGCCGCTTGTGTGGTACAGTTTCAAAAGCCTCCCGGTAATCCAGAAATACGGAATCAATTTGGTGTCCCTTGTCGATAGCACTGAACACTTCATGCGAGTAAAGAGCTAGTTGCGTTTCCCAACAACATTGTTTTCTAAATCCGTGTTGACAGTGTGTCAGTAGACCGTTTTCTTCAAGGTAATACATTATGTTCGAACACAATATATGTTCCAAAATCCTGCTGCATATCGATGATAATGATATGGTAATTTAGTGGATTACTCCTAGTACGTTTCTTGAATATTGGTGTGACCTGTGCAACTTTCCAGTCTTTGGGTACGGATCATTCATCGAGCGAAAGGTTGTACATGCTTGATAAGTATGGAGCTATTGCACCAGCATACTCTGAAAGGAATCTATGAGGGTGGTTTGAAAAGTTCTCGGAATCCCACTAGAGGTCAGCGGTAGCGCAATGAGTTGTTCACATAATATTCATTGGCGTGTTGCCTGTAAACACGTGCAACATCAGTGCTCTTGGAAGAGAGCTGTGGCGGTCACGTGGTTCTGTTGTTGTTCCCACGAAGTGATTTGCGACAAGAAAAAATTGAGATTCGAGCAGTGATTAAGTACTTCGTAAAGATAGGTATAAAAGCAAAGGACATTCATGCCGACTTTCAGAATACACTGGGGGACTCTGATCCTTCATATTCAAATGTTGCCAAGTGGAAAAATGAATTTAAATTTGCTTGGAAGGGCTCAGATGATGATCTGTGCAATGGTCGGCCAAGATGTGTCACTACTCCAGAAATCATTGCAAAAGAACACAAAATGGTCGTGGAGGATTGCCAATTGAAAGTGCGTGAATTGTCATCTGAAAGGGTATACCACATTTTAACTGAAGAATTAGAAATGAAAAAAATTATCTGCAATATGAGTGCTGCGACTCTTGACGCTGGATCAAAAACGCATGAGAATGGAAATATCGGAATAATGTTTTAGTAGAAATGAACAAGAATTTTTGTGCCGGTTTGTGACCCCAGAGACAAAACAAGTCAAAGCAATGGAAACATGCTGATTCTCTGCCACCAAAGAAAGCAAAGACAATTCCTTCGGCGGGAAAGGTCATGGCATCAGTGTTCTGGGATGCAAAAGGGATTCTGTTTGTAGATTATCTCCCCACTGGGCAAACAATTACTGGAGAATACTATGCTAACCTCCCGGACAAATTGCAACAAAAGATACGTGAAAAAGGGCTAGTTTTATCGAGGAAGAAAGTAATCTTCGCTCAAGACAATGCACGCCTGCACACGTGACATCACCATGGCAAAATTACACGAACTAAGGTATGAATTGTTGCCACACCCGCCTTATTCACCTGATATGGCTCAGACTTCCCAAAACTGAAAATTTTTCTTGGTGGACGAAGATTAATTTCAAATAAACTGATAGCTGGAGTTGACAACTATTTTGCAGTCCTGGAGGAAACTCATTATCAAGATGGGATCAAGGCACTGGAACGTAGTTGGACCAAGTGCATTAATCTACAAGAAGACTACATTGAAAAATAAAAAAATGTTTCAGTGATGTAAGTATTTTTTTTCTATTCCGTTCCGAGAACTTTTCAAACCACCCTCATAACTGGTATACAGTCTGTACCAGAAGACTTGTTTTTATTAAGTGATTTAAGTTGCTTCACTACTCTGAGGATATTTACTTTCACGTCTCTCATTTTGTCAGCTATTCTTGATTCGAATTCTGGAATATTTACTTCGTCTTCTTTAGTGAAGGCATTTTGGAAGGCTGTGTTTAGTAACTCTGCTTTGGCAGCCCTGTCTTCAATAGTAGCTCCATTGCTATTGGAAGAGAAGGCATTGATTGTGTGTTGCCGCTAGCGTACTTCACATACGAGCAGAGTCTCTTTGGATTTTCTTCCGGGTTTCGAGACAAAGTTTCGTTGTGGAAACCATTATAAGTATCTCACATTGAAGTCCGCACTAAATTTTGAACTTCTGTAAAAGATCACCAATCTAGGAGATTCTGCGTCTGTTTGAATTTGGTATGTTTTTTTTGCTAACATTTGTTAACATCCAGTATTGATTTAAGTGTCAGGAAGTCATTTCTGAAAGTATTTGTATAGAGTGTAGCCATGTATGGAAGTGAAACATGGACGATAAATAGTTTGGACAAGAAGAGAATAGAAGCTTTCGAAATGTGGTGCTACAGAAGAATGCTGAAGATTAGATGGGTAGATCACATAACTAATGAGGAAGTATTGAATAGGATTGGGGAGAAGAGAAGTTTGTGGCACAACTTGACCAGAAGAAGGGATCGGTTGGTAGGACATGTTCTGAGGCATCAAGGGATCACCAATTTAGTATTGGAGGGCAGCGTGGAGGGTAAAAATCGTAGGGGGAGACCAAGAGATGACTACACTAAGCAGATTCAGAAGGATGTAGGTTGCAGTAGGTACTGGGAGATGAAAAAGCTTGCACAGGATAGAGTAGCATGGAGAGCTGCATCAAACCAGTCTCAGGACTGAAGACCACAACAACAACAACAACAATGTTTTTTTCGTTGTTTCTGCAACAGTGTTCTCATCCGTTTTTTGCACCAAGGAGGATCAACTCCGTCGTTTATTAATTTATATAAATCTCTCAATTGCTGCCGATACTATTTCTTTGAATTCAAGCCACATCTCGTCTACACTTACATTGTTAGTTTGAAAGGAGTGGAGATTGTCTCTCAGGAAGGCGTCAAGTGAATTTTTATCTGCTTTTTTGAATAGATTTATTTTCCGTTTATTTTTGAAGGATTTGGGATTCCAATATTCAATCTCGCTACGACAACCCTGTGTTCATTAATCCCTGTACCTGTTTTAAAGCTCATTATAACTCAGGATTATTTGTTGCTAACAGGTCAAGTGTGTTTTCTCAACCATTTACTATTCCCATGGGCTCATGAACTAACTGTTCAAAATAATTTTCAGAGAATGTGTGTAACACAATTTCGGATGATGTTTTATGCGTACCTCCGGAATTAAACATGTATTTTCGCCAACATGTCGAGGGTAAATTAAAGTCACCACCAACTATAATTGTATGAGTTGGGTAAGTGTTTGAAATCAAACTCAAGTTTTCCTTGAACCTTTCAGCAATTCTATCATCTGAATTGGGAGGTCGGTAAAAGGATCCAATTATTGTTTTATTCCAGTTGCCAACAATGACCTCTGACAATACTACTCCTTTCTTGGCTCTACAGCTCATGATGAGCCTTGGCCTCTTCTACAATTTCCTTCCATTTCTCTCAGTCCTTTGCCAATATTCTCCAGTTTCTACAGCCCATCTTCCTAAGATTTTCAATTACTCCATCTTCCCATCTGGCTCTTGGTCGACCATGTCATCTCTGCCATCCTGGCTTTCCTTGTAATATTCTTTTTGGTACTTCTGTATCATTCATGCGAGCCACATGTCCTGCCCACCTCAGTCTGGATGATTTCACCATCCTACTGGGTTGGTCTTTATATAAGATATACAACTCATGGTTGTATCTTCTCCTCCATCTTCCTCTCTCACAGATTGGGCTGATAATTCACTAAGTACCTTTCTTTCAAATGCATCCAGTATTTCAAAGTCTATAGTTGTTAATGCCCAGGTTTCAGAGGCATACGTAAGCACTGATCGTATAAGTGATTTATACATAGTTAATTTAGTGGTACAAATCCAAATCAGGAGCCTCGAGGATAGAAGTCTTGTTAGGGCAGAATAGGCTCTATTGGCTAGTATTAATCTCTGCTTAATTTCGTAAGAGGTATCATTTAGATGGGTATCTGTTGAGCCCAGGTACTTGCAATGTTCAACTCTCTCAAACGTATAATTGCCCATTGTTATTGCATTTGGTATAGCACTAGCCTGTTCGAGAGTCGTAAATGTCTCTTCTATTGCTTTTTTGGTTCTTGCTACTATATCTATGTTATCTGCATAGGCCAGTATCTGCACTGATTTATAGAAGATTAGAAGATTGTTCCCCTATTCAGAAGGTTTGCATTTCTCATCACCCTCTCCAGGGCGATATTAAAGAGAAGACATGCCAATGCATCCCCTTGTCGCACTGTGTTTTTAATACTCAGTGTATTGGACTCATTTCTCCTATTATTATACTACCTTGTGTTTCGCTCATTGTCATTCTCACCAGCCTTACCAACTTTCTCGAGATTCCCAGTTCACATAGAGCTTGATATAACTACTCTCTATTTATGCTATCATAAGCTGCTTTGAAATCTATAAAGAAGTGATGCGTGCCAAACCCGTATTCATTTATTTTTTCCAGGATTTGTCTTAAGGTGAATATTTGATCTATAGTTGACTTCCCGGGGAGAAATCCGCATTGGTATGGCCCCATCTCCCTCTGTACGATTGGGAGGATTCTGTCGAATAGTATATTAGAGAATATTTTATATCACAGATTAAGTAGTGTGATCCCTGTATAATTGCACACACCATCTGATCTCCTTTCTTATACATGGGACATATGATACCCTCTTACTATTGTTGGGGCATTTTCTCCACTTCTGCCATTCCCCAAGAAACCTTCCAGCACCTGATTTAACGTATGCCTCGGAGTGTGGAAGCTGTCTTCAAGGCTAAGGGTGGGCCTCCTTGCTCAAACAGTTTTCCTGGAATACCATCTGTCCCTGCTGCCTTGTTGTTTTTCAATTTCTTTATGGCAGTTTTCACTTCTTCTATATTTGGTGGGGCAGTGTTGTTGTCTGGGTCCTCTTTCCCATTCGTTCCTGTTGGATTCCCTGGTATAGTTATTCTAGGATTGAGGAGACTATCAAAATACCTGTGCCATCTTTCGCATATTTCCTTCTCTTCACTTATTATATTCCCTTTCTCATCTCTTATTAAACTTGTTTTACTACCAAAAGGCTTCTGTGCCACATTCACCTCTCTATAGAATTTTTTATTTCTTTTTTGCTTCTCATGAGCTCCATTTCTTTGACGCTTGCTTTTATCCATTGTCTCATTTTTCTTTGGTGAGTCCTCTTTTCAATCCTCCATTTTTCTTTGTATTCTTCTATCCTCCTCATACAGTGTGATTGCAGTGTCCTTGTATATGCTTTGTTATTTTCTTCAGTTGTTATTTCGCATTCAGTATCAAACCATGATGGTCTTACTTGTCTTGTCCCAATGCCAATGCCAATGCCAATGCCAATGTCTCCACCATCTGTTTTATCGTTTCCCACTGATCTTCGATGCTGTTATATTCTCCAACATTTCCCAGAATCTGAGTTTCCTTCTCCTGATAGTGTTCTCTAACTTCCACTAATTCTAAAGTTGTTGTTTTTCTGTGCCCTGGGTTGGACTCCTTTCACTGCTTTAGATATCCTTGCGCTCACCCATTTCCATACCAGAAAATGACCTGTATCTGTGTTTGGACCTCTGAGACTCCTCACGTCCAATAGGTCTGATTTGTGTCTCACATCTATCAACACATGGTCGATCTGGTTTACTGTGTTTCCATCTGGTGAGGTCCATGTTCCCTTATGTATTTCTTTATGCAGGAACAGTGTTGATCCTATTACCATATTTCAAGATGCTGCGAACAGTATAAGCCTTGCTCCGTTCTCATTACTTGTTGCGTGTTTGTTGTGGGGGCCAATTACCAGTCTATAAATCCGCTCTTTCCCCACCTGAGCATTTAGGCCTTCAGCTATTATTTTAATATCATGCCCTGGGCGCTCTTCATATGCTCTTTCCAAAGATTCATAGAATACTTCTTTCTCTTCTTCTTCGGAGTCTTCTGTTGGTGCATAGGCATGAATTATGGAATAGTTAAAGAATTTCCCCTTTATGCTGAGTGTTGATAATTTTGGACTAATAGGTGTAAACCCTATTACCAAATGCTTTAATTGATGATGTACAACAAATCCTGTCCCAGCTCATGATTTCTTTCGCTGCAGCTATAGAATATATTTGCTTCTTTCTTTTCTAAACTTCCACTCCCCATCCATTTAATTTCTTGTAGTGCTATTATACTTTGCTTCAGATTCATTATTTGATCCAGCATTACTCCAAGTACCAATATATAGATCTGATCTAAGCCTTATATTTCTCTTCTTCCTTATTTTCCCTCCTGCATTTACTTGTATTCCATCCTCATTGTCCTTTTACATGCCAGGTCCATCTTCCTTCATCCGTCTGGCTTTACTTTGTAGAAGTTTCGCAACAATTGTTTTTTACAGAGTAGACTGTCAACCCTGCCTACCTCTACCGGAGGACAGGTGATTTTTAATCAGGGTTTTCTTCCCTTAGCCTTTGGTGACTCAACTCCTAACTGCAAGGCAGCAGTTGTTGTTTTCCTAGTTTTTGTCTGCCCTGGGTATTTTATTTCCCCAGTGTCCACCATATCTGGTGAATGTTTCGCAATCCGCCACCTGGGGAGGCGCCCTATGGGTGACTAGCAACTCCACATGGGACTCACAGGAACTATCTACTTCAATTTCGCCACAAGATAAACTACTTCTAACAGCAACAAACATGCTGCCGCCAACTGTGTTTAGCCTGTCCTTTTGGAACACCATTAGTTTCTTCGCAAAAATTTTGCCTGAACTTATCTCCAGCTTTAGCTAGCTTTCAGTGCCTATAACGATTTGTGACTGAAGCCCTTTTTGTGTTTTCCTGAGAATCACTAACCTAAAACACCACCCAGCCCCTGCTACCTGTGTGGCCACCTCCTGCGTGTAGTGGACTCCTGACCTATTGAGCAGAACTCAAAACCCAACTACCCTATGGCGCAAGTCGAGGAATCCGCAGCCTACATGGTTGCAGAACCATCTGATACCTCTGATTCAGACCCTCTACTTGGCTCTACAGACTGCAACCGTTCCTTTTGAGTATGCTGCATATGTTCAGCTCTGCTTTCATCTCACAAGCAAGACTGGCAGCCTTTACCACTTCTGTTAGCTGCTCAAAACCTGAGAGAATCTCTTCCAATCCATAGTGACACACATCACTGGTACTGACATGAGCCACCATGTGCAGTTGGGTGCACCCTGTGCTCTTCACGGCATCCGGGAGGTCCTGTTCAACATCTGGAATGACTCTACCTGGTATGTACATAGAGTGCACATTGGCTTTCTTCCCCTTCTTTGGAGCCATGTCCCCAAGGGCCCCATAACACGCCTAATGTTGGAGCTCCCAACTATCCATAATCCCACCCTCTGTGATTGTGCAGATCTTGCAAACTGAGAGGTTTTCTCTGAAACAGCACAGGCGATGGCATCTGGCTGAGCGACAGTGACAGGCACAAACAGCACCTGAAACCTGTTTGTCAGACTAACTGGCGAGGCCTCATGTGTGGCCCCTTGGGGAGTGTTTTGCCACCTGTCACACCCCTGGTGATCACCCACTCGACCACAGGTGAGGGTTAACCTCAGTATGAGCATAACTGGGCAGGCCACCAGTGAGGACCAATCAGAGGACTCGGGTATGCTGAATGTCTGTTGGATCTCCACGGCCGGCCCACAACAGTGGTGCCCATACCATTTTCAGAAAAAAGCAAAAGATGTCAGATCCCTCTCTACCTAATAAAATTTCTTTCTGTGGAGAAATGCTGGATCTCCAGTCGATCCCACCCAATTACCTGCAGCATGGCTGCTGCACAAGTGGCAGAGATGCTGACTGACCCCACCAGTGTCTCCATCCCATTCACCACGTTCCAGGCCGCAGTTGCCTTGAACGATTGGCACATCACTAAGCAGCAAGAGCTTATTGAGCTGCTCGTGGAGGGTGACTTCACACAAGCATGAACACACGCACCACACACACAAGCGCCTGCCACAAATACCCTAGACATGCCCTCTCTATCATTTCTGGCAGCTCAGACAACAAAAGAGACAGAGCCAGAGCTGACAGATGAGGTAAATAAAACAGAAGACAGACTGTGGTAGCAGGTTGTCCGTACCACAAACACCCCAAAGACAAGTGAGCCCACAAACGCACAATCCAATCGCCGAGTGCTGTTGCCAACTCCATGAACCCCAAGTTGTAACACCAACACCAACAATACAGGGAACAACACAAACAACCCTGTTGCTGCATCACAACCAACTACACAGGCAGTTATGCAGAACCCAAACATATCCTCGGCTGACTTCCCACCAGTCATTGTACACATCTAGGAGACTTTAGTCCCCTAAACACCATCACAGCTACGAACCCCCTCTCCCATCCTGCACCTAGTAAGGAGTAGAATATCCTTTCCTGGAGTGGTAGCTCGCGTCCCCAGCAATGTGAGGTGGGCAGAGGAACCTCAGAGCTGTGCACCCACACAGCAAACTCCCCATCAGCAGACATACAGACAAGACAAACACACACCACACACACACATCAGTTACACCATAGGACACAAATAACAATATGACCCTACCTCCCGAGACCATGGATTGCAGCCCACCACAATCCACAGAAAATGCACCCACACAGGGGAAGACAGAGCCACAGAGGTGGAAGAGGAAAAACAACTGGAACAAGGGAACATGACTATAGCACAACAAGGACACAGACAACAAGACACCAATGTGCATATGCACAACTCAGTGACCAACCCAACGACCAACAGAACACACCCACTCACCACAGAGGCCACACAGGCACCCACAACTACTCCACAAGCAGCTGAATCACAAGCCAGACCAAACCAAACGCCAACACAAGCACCAGTAGCTGCCAATACCACCAATAATCCACAGGCTGACACTCCAAACATCAGCACAACACTCCGACGAATAACAGGGACATTATTCCCCAGACTCATGGCCACCAAAATAGTCATGAAGATTATGGGGTGTGTCTCACAAGTACTCACAAAGTTCATGTCGGGCTCAACTGGACTAATATACAAACTATTATAACACCATTGGATTAATGGATAACACATCATGCCAGCCTGGCAGTGCAAACACACAGTTCGTGTTTTGAAGTGCGAAGGAGATCTTATACAAAAGAACAGAAATGGTTGAATTCATGGAGTGAAAGGGTATCTCAATCGCTCTTCCTGGATGAGACACTCCTTACGTTTCACAGAAAGCTAAAGATCCCAGGTTACTGCGTCCATCATAACAATCAAGCGGGTAGCAAGAAGGGGAGCAGCACAGTTGTCGTCATACACAAAGACATAGAACACATGAACACTGATCTCCCTGCACTTGAGGGACTAGAGGCTACAGCCATTAGATTCAAGTTCAACGGAGCTAACACCACACTGGTGTCACTATACAAACCATCTAAGGACATAGTAACACGCGATATCAGCACTGTTCTCAACATAGAACCACAGGTAGTTGCTGCTGGAGATTTAAACGCAAAACACCCCGTCTGGAATTCACGAAATCGTACCTCCAACGGTAAGAAACTATACAAACAAGCACTAGCCTGAAACTATATTCCAGACGTCCACGCATAGTGCCTGCATGAGCCTGACTCAGGCCAGACGTATTAGACATAGCCCTCATCATGGGCGTCACATGCACACTCAGCGTTATGGTTGAAAACGATCTGGACTCAGACCACATGCCTGTAATACTTCACATGGAAGAAACGCTGCAGGACACAGAACCACGCAGGATACTGAACCACAAGAGCGCGAATTGGACTCTGTCCAAGCAAACACTTAATAGTTGTATTCTGGACAATCACGAAATTAATAACACACAACAAACTGCTGAGGCTGTGGAGGTTCTTATTACTGATGTCCAAGAGCAATTGCAGAAAGCAAAACTATATCCGAAACTTATCCCTTTGAAGTTACATACCTGTACTTAATTATGATATTTATTTTAGGTATCATAAAACGCTAGACAAGAGAATAAATGAGAGGAAAATTCTCTTCTGTATAATACAGTCACTGATACAGAAGACACAAGACCCCTGTCAAACGGAAGTGAACGAATGAGAGAAATATTGACACTGTTCTTCATAGTGCAATTGAAGCCATTTAGGCTCCTGCAATTGCTTGTCTGCCTGTAAACAAACATATGTTCTTTCAACAAGATGGAGCTACTAGTCACACCAAGCGAAATTGCATGGCAACTGTGAGGAACGTGTTTTCCAATCATGTTATCTCCACAAAAGGGGATACCAGATGGCCGGCCAGATTCCACGATCTTTCTGCCCGTGATCTTTTTCTGTGGGCCTATATGAATTCACAAGCACCACACAGAATTCAGGAGACCCGCCAGGTTAGCCGAAAGTGCTAATTCGCTGCCTCCTGGACTCAGGTAGGCGCTCTGGCTCCAGCTTGAATCCACCCGGTGGATTAACGACGTTGTCCAGCGTGCTGGTCAGCCTGGATGTGGTTTTTAGGTGGTTTTCCACATCCTATTGGGTGAATACTGGGCTGGTCCCCACGTTCCGCCTCAGTTACACTACTCTTAGATATCTGAACTCGTGCACACTATTCCATGGATTACACTAGATGCAGACATGTGGGGTACACTAATTCCATCCCAGGGGGTATGGGGTGGTGGCAGGAGGGGCATTCAGCCACCTATCAAAATAAACCTTGCAAAATCCGCCCTAACCATGCCGATCCTGTGACACTGTGGGACAAAGCACCAGCAAAAGAAAGAAGGAAGACAAAGAATTCAGGAGCTGATATTTCGAATTCAGGAAGAAATTCCCACGGAGATGCTGAAACAGGTAATTGGCGATAACAGCAGAAGACGTGTCGAGTGCTTATGAAGATATGGTGGGCATATAAAAGACGCTGTTTTTGGAAAATAAAAACTTTTTTAGTTTGAAACTAAATGCTTTTATGGTTACTGTGTGGTCTTGTGTGTTTCAAGTAAATAAAGCTAGTCATTCACTCTTGATAACACTTTTAAAATCGCCTGATTCACTGCCACATCCTAAAGTTATGTACGATAAATATTTCTATTATGTGATATTTAAGTGAGTGAGTTTCTCTCAGCTTCAGCTAAAAATCGAAGAGTAATTAAAAGACGATCTCTTGGTCATATAGCCTGCTGCATTTTTGTGTTCTGTCTTCCAACACTTGATTTTATAACTGACAAGAGATGCTCAAAACTTGCATACGACTGTCTGAGAAAGTTTATTCAGCTGAGCGAAGTCTTCTGATACTAGCTCATCTAATAGTATTTCTCGAAAAAGCTAGCATGTACCCATTTCATCAAAAACACTTCTTTTTTCCTTAACTGTTTTTGTTTTTCTCCAATTTTTCTTTCATAATAACAATGCAATACTAGTGTCGACTGTTCTGGTTTTTGAGCACAACATTGTAAACTTCCGCTTGCCTGTCTCACATCGTTATCCTAGTGGAAACACTTCCGCAAGAACTTGCAGTTAGTTCCTGAAATTAACTTGTCCAAGCGACTTGAAGAAATAAACTTGCTCAAGTTTTTGTTCTAATGTAAACACCTCAGCAAGTATCTGAAAAGTTACTTGCGGGTGCTACTTGCTAGTGGAAACATACCTTAACGGCTGTTAAACTTTCCAGGTCAAGCTCACAGCTATATTGCATTGTACCAACCTGTTGCCTGTGCATAGTAGGTATTTCATAGCAATCTGATTGTCTTATTCAGGTTGCATACTGCAGTCCCATCTTGTGTTAAATTTTTTTTTTTTATTACAATGTATCGGCTACTGTCATCATCAGATATTTGAAATTAAGATGAAAGGAACATGAAGAGAGATGGGTGTTTGTTATACAAGAATAAGATAACAAAAGAATACATGAAAAGGTTAAAAAGTATTTGTAAATGTGCACCCACCAAAAAGCCTAGCACTTATAAAAGAAGACAAAATATTTGAACCCGTGGACATCCGCTGCTGAGGAAAATATGTAACAGAGTAAAAAAATCCCCTTTAGTTGCCAGTAATTTCTTTATTTATTGCGCGACCAGTTTCGGAGCCTAAAGCTTTATCTTCAGATGCTACCAAATGATCATGGGAAGTAACTTTGTGACAGTTGGGCCAGTCAGTCATGGGGGGCCACAGCCACGTCAAACAAATGAAGGGGAGAGTTGGTCCAGCCACCACAGCATCCGCTTCAACTCTACAGGGCACCCACATCAGCAGATTTACATGGGCGCTGCGATTCATGATCCTGCTCTCCCATGCATTTGCTTGACGTGGGTGCAATCCCCCATGACTGATTGACCTGACTGCCACACGTCTACCTATTTTAAGGACTATAAGACCATACAGACTATAAGAAGCAACTTAATTTTAAGCATTTTTAAAAAATAACATTTTTACGATTTTTATTATTAGATTCCAAAGCCAAACAAAGAATTGTAGACTTATGAAACCGCACTGACCTTTAAAACCCCTGAAAATCGTCATCTGAACTTTCTTTTTCTTCTTCTTCTTCTTATTTGTCGTCGTCTTCGTTGTTCCCTCATATATGGTCTTCAGTACCATCGAGGGTTACTTATACCTACCTTCTTGAAAGATGTAACAATAATGTCTTCTCACACTAGACCATGACTGTTTTATCCACTGACACACTTCTTTGATTGCAGGTCGTTTTAAAGCTTCATTCGGCGTGAAATCGTTTTTTATCCATTATCTATTTGTTCCATTCCCCTCTCACAGGCACTTTAATTTGTTTATTTATCGAGACATCAGGAGGTTGCAGTTGTGAAGTACAAGACTGGCGGGAATTTTAAATCAAACACTGGACATTTTTATATTAATTTCGAGTACAAGACGCACCTGAATTATAGAGGAAATTTTTCAAAGAACAATGTGTGTCTTACAGGCCATAAAATATGGTATGTTTCCATGATTGATTGGTAGATGTTTCCATAATTTATTGGTAGATGTTCCCATGATTATTTGGTGGCACCTGAAGATGAAGCTATACTCTTTGAAATCAGTCATGCAATAAGTAATAAATTACTGGCAACTGAAGCGGATTTTTTATTCTATTATTATAATAAAAGGTTCTGTGTCAGTACTTGTACATTCAGATTGTTTCAATAAAAATATATTCAAAAGAGCAGTTGGCAATGAGTTACTCCAAAAACTTCATGCATGTAGTAATTTGAAATGGAATCTCAGTTTGTACCAAAAGGGAGTATCCACCCTCTGTTCATCTGCTGTGAGTCTTGTCTTCTCAGTTGCTTCTTTGGATACACAGGCCATATACACAAAAGATAGATGTCCTACTAAACACCATGAGAATTATTGCTGGTGTCATTAAATCAGTACTCATGGAAAGGCTGCCAGTACCAAGCACATTCCACTCACTCAACTACGACACATAAATACTCTCATGAACAAGTACAAAAAGGTTGTGGACAATAAAAATCTACCAAACCATCGCGGTATCGATGACGTAACTGATAATCAACTCTGCTCTTGACGACTACCAACAATAATGGCGAGGGTCACTGTGGAAGAGCAGTTCAATGTTATTAATGTGTGGACCCAAGAACAGACTAGACCACAAAAGAGTAATATCCTGTACATCACCCAAGAACCACCAAGGTTTGACTTACCACACAGAATATGGTCAACACTAAACAGACTTATAAACCAACACGGCAGATGTGCATATGTTTAACACAAAGGGGAATAAGCAACCAGCCACACTTTTTTGTTCCAGAGAACAACAGACCGTCAGATACATCACGGAATGATGCCCCACAATATCATACAATGGTAGACCACAAGACTTTATGCTGGCGACTCCAAAATCGATAGATTACATAAAAGTTCAAGATGTTTGTTTATAAGATTTTGAACTGTATATGTTATGCTCTACATTCTATATATTTTTTCAGTACATCAGAGAGCTATATGATAAAGAAAAAAATAATTATTGCATTAAAACATTTTATCTAATTTGTTTACATCAGTGTTTGGTACACTGCTTTACTATAATTTCCAGAAAATTACCATTCAAATAAATAATTATCTGAGCAGCATGTAGGAAATTCCAATGAATAGGTATACAAACGCCGGCCAGTGGTTCTAGGCGCTTCAGTCTGGAACCGCGCGCGACTGCTATGGTCGCAGGTTCGAATCCTGCCTCGGGCATGGATGTGTGTGATGTCCTTAGGTTAGTTAGGTTTAAGTAGTTCTAAGTTCTAGGGGACTGATGACCTCAGATGTTGAGTCCCATAGTTCTCAGAGCCATTTTTTGGGTATACAAATAACATTCACATTTAGAACACCATCACACTTGTCATGTGGTGCAGTCTACACATCAGGGGCTTGAATATTATATTTGCTCATGACATATTGCATGTCATGTAAATCAGGTCAATGAAACAGGCCTATACTACTCCCACACAACATGCCTGTTGTGCATGGCAGCTTACGTGTCAGGGGCCGAAAATCCGGTTTTTACCCTTATTTCAGCTCCTCTGGGAGCTAGGAGGTTCTAATTCCCACTGTGCTGATACTTGTAAATTGTCCTGTTTGTTTACCAAATTTCACTGAGATCGATCCAAGGGCTTAGAAAGAGAACCCAAACATACATACACAATTGCTGCATACATCTGTCCTGTCTGTCAGTTAGCAAGTGAACTGATGTTAGCTCTTTTTACATTACTAAACGAATGTACAATTAGCTATTAACATACCAAAGGTGTCCATTGCCCGATTTACTGTTCTGGCTCAGGAATTCAAACAAAATTTCATAGACCTTAATGGTACTGTTACGCGATGTACTATTTGCGATTCTGGAACTTGGTGGATGAAAAACGCCAGTGAGATCGCATCAAACAATAGATTTCTAGCTCTAAGCATCAAATGGAAGAGACTCTTTTTAGCAAATAAATCGTGGTAACCTCTATTAAGAAATGTGTTTCAACAGAGTTCTTCAAAACTCTAAAATCTGAAGGAATTAAACACTAGTTTGTGTGCACCTCTTACTCAATAAAGTGAACCATCCAGCCTTCAAGGGATTTCTTGAAAAATACACGAAGATGTCAATGCCGGATGAGAGCTTTAAGAAAAAACTACATGGAGCCTGTTTACCAAGAAACCATACAAAGAATCAAGGAGAAAGTGTCTGATTGCTCTGTGGGAATCATTGTGAATCAAACCATAAATCAATGGAGCGATACATTTTGAATATTTTAGTTTTTCCCTTAGCAGAGGAGAAAGTTAAGCCCATGTTGTTAAAAATGTGTGAATTGCAAGAAGTCAATACCATTTCAGTAAGGCAATGTAGACTTCTGCCAAAATCTATGAACTACTGGTATCAAGATTGAAAAACTTCTTCTAATGGTTATGGACCAGGGTCCATAAATGGTTCCAGCTGTCAACAAATTGGAACCTTTATTTCCTATGTTGAAGCATTCGACATGCTTTGTTCATGCCCTTCATAGGGTTTGTGCATCCGTAAGGAATGAATACGACATATCAGATCAGTTCATCTCTGTCCTGAAGAAGATTCTACTGGAAGCTCCGAGTCATGTTGTTACCTACAGGGAAATCATTTGTCCAGCTCTTCCAAATTTCCCTGTCATTACTCCTTGGGGATCTTGGATTGAGTGTGCTACTATGTTGTATCAGAATTTTGACAAAATTAGAGAGTTTGTGCTTCCTTTGGATCCAGCCGACGCAGGTACAATTCCCAAAGCACAACCACTTCTGTTACTGGTGGAAATACATAATTTGCAGAGAGAACTATATTGTATTCCCAGTTACAAGTATATGACTGCAGCTATTAAACGATTAGAAGAAAAAGGTCTGGAAAAGGAGAAACAATGGGATATTTTTATTTCCGTGAGGGAGCAGTTAGATGGCTTTCCCAAAGACAAACTTGAGTGTAGTCGTCAGAACAATGAAGACATTCAGGAATTAGCCACATCTGTTGAGTTGCCATTCCAAGTGAATACCAGGTTTGCCCCACAGGTTTCTGTGGATGTCGATAGAAGCTTTAGCATCAACAAAAATATTCTATCTCCTAACAGAAACACACTTACTTTTAAAGAGATGCTTAATGTCATGAAGCATAGAAGCTTCATTTTTTCCTTCTTTTGATGAATGATAATTTCATGTACAAGTTTGTAACTCAATAAAATAGAATAAGGGAAAGAAAATCATTGAATTAGTTGAATAAACAAGCACCTTTTGTCCCTTTTATTACCTTATCTGTGCACCTTATCCATTTTCATCTGAAATCTGCACCTAAAAATCCTAACACTGTTTATATCACCTGCCATCAAGCTGATCCCCTTGGGGCAGTTTGTGGTCTGATTTGTTCTACTGCCATCTAGGAGCCTAGAGGAATTCCTACACATGCATACACTCAGCTTTATGTATACGAGGGGAGTTTAAAAAGTCTGTGCAAAAATGAAAAATACTTACGTGTTTGGGGTAAACCTTTTTTATTTTTCAACATAGCCTCCTTTTAGGCTTATACACTTCATCCAATGCTGTTCTAATTTGTTTCTCCCTTTAGAATAATAGGAACTGTCCAAGTCTGCAAAGTAGTTGTTAGTAGCTGCAATCACCACCTCGTTTGAATAAAATCTTTGTCCCACCAGCCATTTCTTCAAATTGGGGAACAAATAGTTGTCTGAGGGAGCCAAGTCTGGAGAATAGGGGGATGTGAAACGAACTGGAATCCTATTTCCATTAATCTTGCGACCACAACTTCTGAGGTGTGTGCTGGTGCATATCGTGATGGAAAAGGAATTTTTTTCGGTCCAATCACCGGCGTTTCTCTTGCAGCTCGGTTTTCAGACGGTCCAATAACGATGAATAATATGCACCTGTAATAGTTTTACCCTTTTCCAGATAGACGCTGAGGATTATCCCTTGCGAATTCCAAATGACAGTCGCCATAACCTTTCCGGCCGAAGCAATGGTCTTCGCCTTTTTCGGTGCAGATTCTCCCTTGGTAACCCATTCTTTAGCTTGTTCTTTGGTCTCAGGAGTATAGTAATGTATCCATGTTTCATCCACAGTGACAAAACTGCGCTTAAAGTCCTGCGGATTCTTCCTGAACAGCTGCAAACCATCCTTGGAACACTTAACACGATTCCGTTTTTGGTCAAGCTTGAGCAATTGCGGAACCCATCTTGCGGACACCTTTATCGTGTCCAAATGTTTATGCAAAATATTATGTACCCGTTCACTGGAGATGCTCACAGCACTAGCAATCTCACGCACCTTAACTCTTCTGTCATCCATCACCATATCATGGATTTTATCAATGATTTCTGGAGTCGTAACCTCCACAGGGCGTCCAGAACGCTGAGCATCACTTGTGTCCATATGGCCACTCCGAAATTTTGAAACCACTTATAAACTGTTCTAATCGAAGATGCAGGGTCAGCATAATGTTTATCAAACTTCTGTTTGGTCTCTTGAGGCGTTTTGCCTTTCATAAAGTAATGTTTAATCACCATACGAAATTCTTCTTCGTCCATTTTTTGAAAATCACTCGACTTCCTTGATTCACATGAATGCCAAACACAAAGAAATAGACCGATATGGCTGAAACGTGGTGTGCGTTGTTTCCAAAGATGCTACGAACTAAACATGACCTTGATAAATGCCGGCGGTGCCACCTCTCTGACTTTGCATGGACTTTTCAAACGCCCCTCGTATGTGTAAAGCTTCGCCAGCTGATGTGTTCGTGTTCGGCACATATACAGAATGATCCATCTCCTCCCCCTCTCTGAGTCTACCTCTTCCTCCCTCTGTCTGTCCACATCATCCTCCCCCTCTATCTGTCTGTCTCCTCCTGCCCCCTCTCTCTATCTCTTTATCTCCTCCTGGCCCTCTCTCTGTCCGTTTCCTCCATCCCATCTCTGATCATATCTTCCTTCCCCTTCCATTTCACCACATTCTTCTCCCTCTCTCTCTTTTCATCATTGCCTACTCCCGTCCTTTTGTGCTGTTTCATTTTTGAAAACACACATTTGTTGCCATCTTTTCTTATTGAAATCGGCCTCTAGTAAGACGTTAACATTCAGAAAAATGTTAAAATGATTGTGTATAAAAATTGTCTGCTATTAGTTTTGTAACTATGTTGTAGACTTCATAATGTTGGAATGCAGTAAGCGCATGTCCGTGAGTCGCAGCTGTATGCTACAACTTTTCACCTCCCCCCCCCCCCCCTCCCGCAATCCGGTGAGATTACAGCCTAGCATCGTGGATGGCCACTGAAAGTGCAGCCGACGGCCTTCACCAATGATCTTTAAATTGTTGAAAGGAACAGTGCTGCTGAACACTTGTTAAAATTTAGTGGTTCCCATCCTTATTATCCATAATGGATAGGTAGTACCATTCTGACTGAACGTGATGTCCGTTTGTGTCATAAAGGAATATTCATGGGTACGCTAGTTGTTGGAAGCGAACCAATGTGTGCGGATAAGAGACTACCGGATATATAAGTGTCTTCGAGTTTTCTGCGTCGATAATATTCGATAGGATCTTGTTTGCTAGTTTCGTGGTTAACAAGTTAGGATTTGCTTAACCGTCCATATTATGCATGGAGATCTTTGGTTGTGACTAATAGTTTGTTAGGCTTGCAATTATTTGTTGGTAGGGTTAGTAGGAAAGTATTTTAAAGAGCTTGGAGGAACAAGACTTGGTGATAGAGGTTGTGAATTTTGTTTAATTAGAGCAGACTGGGATCCATATACTTCCATGGCGTATACCCAGTGCTTCTGTAAGCACACTGAAAGGGAACTGAGTCGTGGGTATTTTGTTGTATGGAACACTCTTATGGGGTAGAGTCGTGGCTTGTTATTGATCGTATCGTAGGTATGAGCCTTCAACGAGGTAGCAACTCAAGAGCGTTTTATTTCAGGAGTTTATCTTGTTCCTACAGTGATAATTTGTCCATGCTTTAGTGAAGATCTATCGTGGCATTGTTAAAAATAGCCCACGAATATTGAAGCAACCATTACAAAAAGGCGAATGTACATAAAAGATACTGCTTATCATTAATTGTGTCTAGTGATCATTTCACATAAGGAGATTATGAGACATATAATGCCAACACAGGAAGAGGTTGTAAATTTTTATCTGAACGTTAAATTGTATGGATTAAAGTGGTGGTGGGGCGTAGGTTTTTGGGTTTTTGTTTAAACTTATTTTGATATTTGCTCTCCGTTAGTGGGGATTTAAACTTTTGCTGGAACTCGTACACCTACGACGAATTGACTGTACTGATTTTGAAATAAAAGAAAAACTTATAATTCCAAGGTATTTAACGGGAGCTGGAGGTGGTCAAATCACTTAAATACTGATACGTAAAATTAAAAAAAAAGTGCATTAATTTCAAAGTTGCTTGCATTTATAAAGTCAACGTTCTGCTTTTCATACCATATAAATAAGTTATGTGTATATTACACAATACCTACTGTTACTCTCTTAAGAAATTTAAGTTTGAAAGATTTAGTTAACTTCTTTCTTTAATTTCAGTTACTATGATCGGACTAAGTAACTTACATAACTTGCAACGATAGCTAGAAGTTCGTCCCTTATTTTCCATGAGAGTGATATGCGTTAATGGAGGTGGAGGAGTAGCATATCTTGATCGATATGGGGTTGAGGATGTAGCAGAAACTGGTCTCGGGGTCTCCTTCAAAGATGGCGATAGTGAAGGACACAGGCAGAGTGACAGTGAAAGTTCACGAGTCGAAGATTTCCTCGCATCGTTAATTTTTGATGGTAGCAATTTTTCACACTGAAGCAACGACAGAATTAAGGGATCACTTTTTTCCCCAAGTTTACAGTAAGTCAATAAATTATAGGTATTTCAATCAAATTTATCTGGCGTTCAAAGGAACATTGTTGATGTTTTCTCTTCATTCGGTGTCGCAAATTTGTCGGGCCTCCTCCCGTTTTTAATATTTTAAACCAAATGGAGAATCGTATTTCAATGCTGCCGCACTTCGTAAAATACTTCCAGACAAGAGTTGGTGCTATTCTATAATGCAACCAATGTCCGGCGGCGGCGAGACCCTAGCCTATACATCGGGTGTGGGCACGAGCATGGTCTAGGCCATGCTACACGGCAATACGTACAGTAGGCTACTGTCTTTGCAGTACTACACAAATTTCCAAATAAAGTGTTTCTTGTTCGTTTCTTCAAAATGGTTCAAATGGCTCTGAGCACTATGGGACTTAAGATCTGAGGTCATCAGTCTCCTAGACTTAGAACTACTTAAACCTAACTAACCTAAGGACATCACACACATCCATGCCCGAGGCAGGATTCGAACCTGCGACCGTAGCAGCAGCGCAGTTCCGGGCTGAAGCGCCTAGAACTGCTCGGCTACTATGGCCGGCTGTTCGTTTCTGATTGACGGCGTTAATATTCAGATAGCTCTCATCACTTTCCTCGTTTTCTGTAGTAACCTAATTTCGAAGCAATGGAAATTTTACGAATGAAAGTTACTCGTTTTCATAAAGTTGTATTTCAAACCAAAAATTGTAGCACCGCTACTATGGCAAACTGATATACCGCTTTTTTTTTACACAGTTATTAGTAAAAAAACTGTTATGACCAGCACCATACAAGTACTAAAATTTACCTGTTATTCAGGACTAAAATAACAGTATCAGTTTTAATCTGTCGGTTTTTCGATTCTTAAGAGGGACAATGGTATATTGCCTGCCTTCCAGCACTGACAAAACAGGGAAGTATGTAGCTCCTACCAATCAGCTGCTAAGTTATAAATTTTGAGAGGGAAGTAACATCGACTAGCGAATCCGCATTACGGAAACGATTGTTTTGTAATGCAGTATGTATTTGCGGCAAGGAACATTAAATAATTAAGGCTGCTGTTTTACAGTGCAGTAAGTAGAAGAAAACTAGCATTTAAATCATTTATCAAACTTTTTGTGATTGTCTCGTATTCAATACTCCATCTAAATATAAGTACAAATACTGTTATTAACCAAGTCATTCGTATATATAGATAAAACCGACGACACGTCACTAAGCAACTATAGTCTGACACCCGTTAGATTGCTGAGATTGGCAGCAATTTGAAACAGATCGCAGATAACGCGACGTGTTTCAGAAGGTGCTGACAGGTAGCGAACAGTACTTCGGGACCACCAGCCACCTTCTCACGTGTCTACTACAGAATAATACTATCAATAACAGAAATGACTAATAATTTTACAAGCCGAATTTACTTACGTTTTATGAATGATAGAAACAAAGATCTTTGACGTACAACTTTTAGTTCAAATTTTCTTGTTGTACTTACCGCTGTGGAAATGGTTTGACACAGACATAAAAGATTACCCAGCGCGTTATAGATGTTTATTGCAACAATAGTGGACTTAAAATTACTTTCCACTCAGAGCTGATTTAAAGGCCTAGCGTCACAAGCCTTCGCCTGGGGCGCCAAGCTGAAGGGGGCCAAAAGTGTAAAATTGGTGTGCAGTGCTGACAGGGGGCTGTAGATAATTGCATTGGCATTTCCCTAGTACTTGGATGTCATGAACGCGTAAGCGCATTTGCACAAATTGTAATTATAAGCGAGCAGTATCATCAGAACTGCAATAGCCTGGAGGCTTGCTTCGACCATGTCTGTATTGAAAGATGCGAGAGAGATTATGTGATCACGGTGATATACTGATAATTTGAGATGAGGAAGGGGACTGAAGTATTTTGAGAAGAATGTTTTATTATGATTATTTTGATGAGTAATAGAGTCGGATTTAACTTAAGGCAATTGATTTCAGATTTTGTACTTTTTTCGCGCCAGCTTGTAGCTACGAATTTTTGGTTCAGACATCCAGAGACTTTAGTATAGGGAAAGATAAACAGCTACGTATAATTTTCAATTAGAATTTGGGGGTAGGAATAACTTTTGAATATTTCATGTCATATTTACGAGTTGCGTTTTTGAAAAGATCTCATTTGATATTAAAGACTACGTTTGTCCACTCAAGAAAAGAACTATAATTTTTTTGAATGTATTAATGTTTGTGAAGCAAAGAAAGAGATACTTTTTCAATATGGAATTCTACTAATCAGATTCGAATCCTGCCTCGGGCATGGATGTGTGTGATGTCCTTAGGTTAGTTATGTTTAATTAGTTCTAAGTTCTAGGCGACTGATGACGTCAGAAGTTAAGTCGCATAGTGCTCAGAGCCATTTGAACCATTTCTACTAATCAGAAAACTAATTACATTTGATTTTATAGTTTATCCCAAGTCACTGACCGCATCCAAAGTCCATGCCAAAATATGAGTAATCATTTTTACTTATTTAGATTTGTTATGAACCAAGTATGCTTTCTCTTAAAAAAAAAAAAAAAAAAAATGAGAGAGAGAGACAGAGAGAGAGAGCGCGCATTGCACCAGGCGCATATCAATAGTTGTAGCTCAACAAATGCGACGCGCTTTCAAGATAAGAGCGGTGTCACGGTGTTTCCATTGTGCAACAGGTAAGCCAAAATTAAGTAATAAAAAAAAGGGGACATTGAATTTTTCCAGGGCCAATTTATCACCTTAAAAGTTAAATGATTCACAATGTTGAATTCAGACTGTATTCTTGCCATTACAAATGTCCAAACAGACAGGCAACCAGATACGCACTTTCAAGCTACTTTCTCGTAGTAAGATTTTGCAGCACATTCTCGCAATAGAATTCTTATGTTGAAAGTTTAAGTAAACTTACGAAAATGTTTCGTGGGCAGCGATCTTTTTAATCTTAAGCTATTGGTTACACTGCTATCACCGAAAATATTTGGACGAACAACAGTGAGCAGCGATCTCCTTGAACTTACAGACTGCTTGCATTGCTAGCACCCAAAATATACTGACCATCAACAATGATACAGTTTTCATGTAGTTGTATTTCAGTGCGTATCGCAGCTAGTAGCGACCAATGGAAAGGGGTGAACATGTAAAAGGGAATAACTGTGTTTATGAAGATAAATCTCACTGTGCACCACAGTTAGTAGCGAAAGCACACACGGGTGAAAGTGTACAAGGGAAAAAGGAGAGGCGCCAAACATTTAGTCGTTTGTGCAGAAAAATGTTTTCGAACCAGCCGTGCTTCCGTTGACAGCAAAGCGCACGTGCTGGGTCAGTCAAACGTACGACATGTGCTCCGCTGCAACTGTCGGTGCGCCGCATAAGGGCAACGCAGCGTTTCGCCTTCGCCGGCTGTCAAGTACTAGTTAATTTTCAATACACTATAAAAATAGGACTACTGTTTCACAAAATAATCAAAGATACCAGATGTAGAAGACGCAATGAGGATTGCATGCAACAGAACAGGCATAAATATGGACAAGATAGCCAAAAATGTATATAATAACGGGACGTCCATTAATTACGTGATTTCGAAATGGGGGAAGAAGGGGTTCGGCAAAATATCACTAAATCTCAATTAAATTAGGGGAGGGGAAATGAAAGTCACACGTCAACTTTTTAATTCTGGTAATTTCCCAGAATGATTGCCTACCGAAATCGCGGGGTCCAAACGATACGTATCGAACGTGTGATCGATCATGCGACTCTGGTGGCGGGCGTTATGAGTATGTTTACGGTAGTCACTAAAGCAACAACAAAAGAAGAGCGTTACAAAAATACTTGTAATTACAAAGGAGACGACTTACCTCACTCGTCGGTGTTGTCATCATGTGAAAGTCCATGTGATGTGTACGCTACAGGGGACAATTCCCTTTTTGCCATACCCTGGGTAAACTCTGGCAATATCACGCAAGAAAATCGGCAGTGTCATATGCGTTAACTTTTCTCTGGAAACACAGGTTGTGGAAATAGAGGTACTGAAACAAGTACAGTTCGTCTCTTTGTCCTGGACGCCCTTCTCTTTTAATGGAAGACTTCACAGATTTCCATAGCCGCTAGATGTTCTGCTTGTGTGCACTGGGGTCATCCGAAGAGACGAACTCTACAGAGTGGTTGACGAACTCATGGTCGAATCCTTCAGCTTCCAGAGTCTTGTAGGACTGAAATCCGTCTGTAATGACTTTAGTACCAGGCACTATGAAGTGCTTTATCAGACACACTAAAATGACCTCGTCTCTGGACAATACTCTCACAACGAAACACTTCCGGGGATCTCTTTCTATTCCACCAAATATCCAAATATGATCGATTTCACTCTTTGAAGGTCGTCTTCTCTGGTTCTTCCTTCTAGCTATATGAGATTCATCCACTTCCACAACTTTACTCGGTCCATCAATTGGTACACTGTCATTTGTCACTACTACATAACACACTTCTCTGCAGAACCCGAAATAGTCACACACAGTATTAGCCGATAAGACAGTTTCTCGATTCCAGCAAGACAGAAGAATTACGCTGGTCTGGATGGATAATTTGGAAGAGTCGAAGCACGTATTCTTCCTGATACTCGTTCGTTTTCCCCACTGTCCGCAATTAAATTGTAACGGTATTTCAGCATCGAAACTCCTCTTACGAACGAAGTTTTACACACTTCGCTCCACCACTGTCTACACAGTCCCTTTCGAATCCGGGAAGAAACGTCAGGAACACCAGACATCCCACTCACTATCGACAGAAATCGTCTGGGTTTACGAAACAACTCACAAATAATTCGCGGAGGTATGTAATTTAGAGTAACTAAAAGGAACGATGGAAAACAGATAAAAATGACGATCACAAATAATTGATCATAACACCCGCCACCAGAGTCGCATGATCGATTTACAATCGCAAATTCGATATGTATCGTTGGACCCCTCGTCTTCGATAGGCAATCATTCTTGGAAATTACCCATTATTATAACGGATAACCTTTTGTTTTATATAATTGATTCCAAGCATAGACAATATTACAATGCCCACCAGTCTTTATGGCTTAACTGAACTGAATGCTTCACAAGTTTGCAATCCCGTGATTCTCCGAACTGAAACGGGTGCCACACTAGCGTCAGATTTTATCTGGATAGTTCCCTCCCGCAGCAGTCGAAATCACTTCGTGTCAGTTAGGGAATCTCGTGATATTCTGCAACGCATATGAAGCCGATGCCATTGTGTTCGACATGAATCTGTAACAGAACATTTGCAATGCTAATGTTAAGCAGAATGCCTACAAGTCGAAGCACACTTGCGGCAAGAAGTTAATCATGTGTGGAATGAAGCTGACAAGAATTCTCATAGTGATCATATACAGTAAGTCAAGTGATCGAAAAGCTGCATTATCATACGGCCCAAAGGGAGGTGCAAACGATGCTGTGTCTCATCTGCGAAGTAAATAAAGTTTCAGTGACACTGCATATAATGTATCAATAAAAGGTCAATTTTTAGGGACCCTTCAAAACGGTTAATAACGTTGCCGTGGAGCCTTTTTGTAGGTCTGTGTCTATCTGTACGTCCATCCATCCGAATACTACTCACCAGGGCCGGCGCAAGGCACGTGCGAAACGTGCGGCCGCACGGGGTGGCACCTTACGAGGGGCGGCAAGTCTGCCGCCCCCCCACGCCCCATTTTTTTTATTTTTTGGACAAACTCAACATTCATGCCCAAGAGTGGATTCGAAACCAAACCTCGGAGGGAGCGGCTTCGGGAACTGTAGCATGGCGCCTCGACTACCTGCCGGCCGCCCCTCTTGAACAAGGGGAGGGAGGAGGACTAATTTCGTCCTCGCCACTGTGGCAGCACCGTCTTGTTTACGTCGGAGGACAGAGAGGGGGAAGCAGTCTGGCGTACACGCCAGTACTGTTATGAGTGGAGCACTGCCAGCCTGTTACACGCCATGCGGTTACTCACAACTAATTTTGCAGAAGACGAAATCTAATTTCGAAATTCGAATGCAATGTTCGATACTGTGGTTACATGTTAAGCCTGAAGCAATTTTGCTAAGCCCTTCAATGGCAGTTTCCGAGTGTTTTATTCTTCCCGCATTATGGAAAAAAAATTGTTGGACATTACTACAGTCAAACATGTCCAACACCTACAATGGATAGAAGTATTCCGAATGGGTAAATATGCTGCAGGTAGTTACAAGGGATAAAGAGATTGCTAATAAGCTTGGCATAAGTTGGGTTTTGATGTATTTTTGAAAATTTTTGCTATCCGCTTCTGAGTGATAGTTGGATGTTTTGGTTTGTGAGCCATGAAACACCTGACTCCATGTGCATGAACAACAATTAAACTCTGACCGGCACTTTTGTTAGACAATACTAATCGCACACTATCACTTTGCCAACATTTATTTACTGTATAATGCGTGTGAATCCATGTTTCATCTTAGTAAACTGCTGGTCGCTTTGATTCTGATGAAAACCTGAGAAAGTATGGTCTGCACAAAACAAAACGTTAATTTTGACACCTCCTAAAACGAAAATCCATAGACGGAACATTGCTTCTAAGGGTTTCCTTGCTGGCTTTGAAGCTCATTTCTGTTTGACAAAAGTTGTGCAATTTTCGCAAATTTCGTATTTCTTACTATTGTTCGTAATGCCATAGAAATTGCTGCCTGATAATACATTTATCCATATCATCGGTCACATACTTATTGTGAGTTTCTTGCAGATAGTGTAACATTAGAGATCTGAAAAGCTAGTGTTCATTTTCTTACGACCTTAATCAGCACATCATCTACTACTACTGTTTGTGTTCCTTCTCAATCAGTCATTGCGTATAACTCAGTGAATATATCACAGAACACCTGATATGGTATCGAGGCAGAATACGTTTCAAGTACTATAGAAATATCTAGCTCAGGCGGTGTGAGGGAGTTGCAAATACTGCTTACATACCACGTCCCTTAGCCGAATCACTTTCAAAATTCAGCGATTTTCTAAGGAGGTTGCATTGTGGGCTATGTGCAACTGGAGTACTGGTCTGATAATGTTCACTCCAGCGATCACCGTCACAGTATTTGTCCAGATAGTAAAACCACCTCATTCAGAGGTAGTGTCACACCTAGATTTATAAAACCAGTATAGCTTTTATCATGGATGTGTGCACCTGTAGAACCATGACTGCTTGTGACAGTAACATACAGTAGTTGTTGGGATCGAGTTTTTTTTATCATCTGGCCGATTATGCCTCTCTTTCTAGGACATGGTGGTGGCACACGCAAGAAAAACTTATGAGACATGTCCACCCATGGTTGATTTTCTCTCAGTGTTGTTTTGTATCGCCAACGATCGGTTATTGATGAAGTATTATATTTAGTAGTAAGGGGTGCGTGATATGTTCACATTCGAGCATCAGGATTATAAAGTATGTGTTTGTGTACCGACATGTGCAAAGGAAATGACTATGTCCAGTCGTAAGGAAGGTATGGACTTGACGTGGAGTATTGTGATAGCTTGGGAAGAGTATGCCAAGTCATGAGAGTGGTACTGATATTTCTATTTTCAGAACCACAGCCGTCAACAGAGTGTATTTCCGATACTTCGCTCATTGTCGAATGTCGTTCAACTGAGACCGCAATCGTAACATTTAGTTGTAAGTACAGGGATAAAATATATATGTGACCAGTTTCTTAGGATGAACATCCTACCTTTAGCGTAGGTGACCTGTGTGGGGGTAATTCACGTTTCTCATTAATGGTAGTAGCTGTCAGACTGGAGATGTGTGTTGGAGTGTAGGAATGTAGGTGAATAAACTGTGTTGTCCTCTAGACGACCGAATAGCGAACTAATACTTAGTATGTGTTGGATATCTTCCGTGATTGTGTGGAAATATGAGAAGATTGAATATGGAGGTGCATTTGCGATGGATCGTTATTCCCTCCCATGTAATTTGTTTGGTTGACTGCTTCTGCACATATCGCGCCTTTATTTTGTAAATTTTTAGGGATGATTTGGAACCTACTACATCACCAACATCAGTATTCGAGAGTGGAAATATCAGTTTCCTCTAATTGTTTCGAGTTGCCGAGTAAATGTCTTTGCAGACGTGACAAGTTTCTAATTGGTCAGTGGTCTACAGCATGCCCCACCTAGCTAAAGTTTTGGGTTTGTAGAGAAATAATTTCCAGTCTATATCTTGCGAATTATATTGCGTTAGCGATCGGTAGGATGCTACCTAGTGTTTGATCTCGAGAAGTACGGCGAAAATGGTATAATATTTTGGCAAACCATGCGAAAAGATATGTGTTCCTGTAATCCCAGAATCTGTAGATGTGTGTAGAAAAGCGAGCAAGCAAGGGAGCGGGTTGAGAGCAGAAACAATAACGTGTTTGTGACACGGGAAACGAGCCTGAATTTGTAGAACAACTCTGAGAGCGACTTCAGTTCGCTGAGGGTGCTCTGGTCGCGCATTGGGGGTGGATGACTTGTGATCATCAGCTGCGGAAAAATATCGAGTGCTGTGAGGAGTATATACGCTACTATCCGTCGTTGTGGTATATGTACGAATGATGTAAAATGGATGATTCTGTTTGGCACAGTATATGAATTGTATGTTTACTACACTGACATGGTATGCAGTGATATATTGCTAGGTTGGAGATCGATTTTGCCCACTAATATTCAAGCTCCTGTCCTCGGTGGGAAAGCATGGTAATTGAGTAGGACTTTTTCCGTATGTGAAGTTATGTAGGGTATGCAGTGATATATTGATGGGTCACAGTTCAGTTTCACATTCTAATATTCAAGCTCCTGTCCTCACTGGGAGAGCAGTGTAAATGAGTAAGAGTCTTTCTATATTTGATGATATGTATGGTAGTTTGTAAGGTTTAATTGCCAGTGTAATATGGCGATCTGTGTAAAATAACCGCTGAAAGTCTCATATGCAGAAGGAAGAAAGATGGACAGTGTTTCAATACCAGTGGCATCAGTAATTCAGCGGGTAAATTCGATAACAGCCAATCATAATGCTCGATTCATTCACATCTTTTGTGCAGGGCAATGGGAGCCTCTATATAGCGCAGGAAACGTTTGTGTGTGTTGAAAGCAGGAAGGATAACACATGATGGATGGGATACCACGTTAGATCCACGAGGAAGACTGCACTTGACATTATTCTCCGGTATTTTCGTAAAGACGTTCTGTTAGTGCAAGAAAGCAAGCATTAACTATTTCTGGGGCACTATACAATTTCTGTGAGGTCGACTCGGTTCTTATTTCTTACATAGTCATCTGACATCAGTATAAGATTGAGAACCTTGTTAGATGCATTTGCGATGGTTTGTAGCTACGCGCGCACTCCTCGCGGCATTGCGTTAGTCACACTGGGCAGTTAAGCACGGTTAGACGCTTCTCTCATGTTGCGCTAGGAACAATGCGCACCATGCTACTCTGTCATCAATGGTAAAGACACATGCTGCCTGGAGGTGTCTCGGATATGGGAGCTGCGTGCGCACGCCTTGGAATTCTGTGACGTCAGTATAACACTGACTGTATTCCTGAAATTAGAGGCAACTTTCACCTGCGTCTGGCGGCGGCACGCGGCGGTGATGGCGTGTGCACCCCTGGAGCATCTGTGCTCCCTCCCGGTCACGTCAGCAATAATGCCTAGGTGAACAGGTATTTTCAGAGGAATTTCTCAGGTACCAAGTATGAAAGGGATGTCACCGCCTCATGCTTGAGGGCATCTGTGTGTGGTTTGACAGCTGATGGCCGTGTGACTTCACAGGGCTGCAGGTAGCCTCCTGTGCGGTCTACTGTACATGGGGTCGCGGACGGTGTCTGCGTATGTTGTTTGCCTGTCTGTTTCATTATTTTGTGATCAGGTCTGTAGTCTGCAGGTCTGTACTGGAATTATTTTGGTAAATTAGGAGTTGTTGGGTGTCTTCAGAGCGTTATTTAGGAGTAGTCTACAGGTCTGTATGCTGTTTGGCTTGTCAGAGGGTGTGGTCTGTATCACTGTGATAAATATACCATATTCAAAATCCATCCCTAAATAAATTGTTATAAAATAAATAAAGTACACTCCTTCCTTACTCTCTCCAACAGCCCAGTGCAGGCTGAGTCATTTTCTCCCCATTTTCCCCCTCTAGACCACCTTCTGGGATTACATCACAGGAGGGATGACAGCACTCTCTGGTGGCAGTATTGTGTACTAGGTCAGTTGGAGCCTAGATCTCGTGGTGGAGACACTGCCTGCAAAATAAAAACTTATGTCTAGCACAGGCAGAGTCGTTTTCCATCATTTCCCCCTCACCATCTTGGATTACATCACTGAACAGACGACAGCGCTCTCTGGTGGTGGTACTGTGTACTAGGTCTAGACCTCATGGTAAACACAATGTTTGCCGCCATCTTGGATAACAGTACTTGCATCAATTGATATCATGGCTACCATCTTGGATTACATCATGGAATGGACGACAGCGACATCTGGTGGTGGTACTGTGTACTTGGTCAGTTTTAGACCAGCCCTCATGGCGAACACACAGGATGGTGGTTCTGCCTCTAATTGTTTAAATAAAGACTGGTGCATGATTTCGAGAGCTGAAGATTAGCAAGCATGTTTGCAGGGTCTTGTAGATGGATTATTATTTTGACAATCTACGAGTTGTTTGGCTCTCTGGACATAAACGTATTGCATTATTTACGAGTGGTTTGCATGTCTGTAGGTTGTGCAATGCGTTATTTGGACAGTTTACAATTAGCAGGTGTGTGTGCAGAGCATTATAATGAGTTATTTAGGAATAGTTTTCAGGTCTGTATGGTGTGTGGCATGTCAGAGCATGTGTTCTGTATCACTGTGATAAATATACCATCTTTCAAAATCCATCCCTAAATAAATTGTTACAAAATAAATGAAGTACACTCCTTCCTCTCTCCAGCACCCCAGTGCAGGCTGAGTCCTTTTCTCACCAACCCCTAGGAAGAGGTGGCAGTCAGATGACTTAGGTTAGTGGAGGTGAGCTTTCTTTCCCTCCATTTTCTAGGTTGGTAGATATATCCCAATTGACCTATTTCAAAGCCAAAATTCGAACTTGGCGCCAGTTCCTAGGAAGAGGTGGCGGTCTTATGACTTAGGTTAGTGGGGGTAGCCCAAGTGACAGTCTGCCAGCGATTTTCTTAGATTAGTAGAGATAATCTTGGTGTGGTGCATTAGCCTGTTGTAATTTGAGCTTCCTGCCATTTTCTGAGGGGGAGATGAGGGAGAGGGGTAGCGTAGTGTGGGTAGTCCAATTGACCTATCTTCCCGCCAAAATCCGCCATCTTGGATGAAGTCACAGCCGCCATCTTGGATGACGTCATGCACTGTTGACAAGTCTATGCACCGCCATCTTGGATGACATCATCGTCGCCATCTTGAATACATCTGGTAGCAATGCAGAGTGGCCAGAACTGGCCTTGCCTAACACTTACATCCAAGTGTCACACACAATTCACAACTGGTTGCCGTGGGACTTTCATTGTGTTTGTAATAACTTTTTATCACTTGCATACACTGCTCAGTTGTCATCTGTTCAAAGACAAATTTAAAATCAAATAACAATGATCACAAAAGCTATCAACCTACTAATAGGAAGAATTGCAGGTAAAAAACATGAAAAAACCAAGGGGATCACCTGTCATACAATAAAATGATGCAAAACTCAAATTAGTCCTTACTTCCCAGACACAAATAAACTTGACAAAATACAGTGTGGCATCTCCCAGTATACTTTTGAAAGTATCATAGCCTCAGTACCTCTCATAATTTATGAGTGAACGAAGGCAAGTAAAAGTGCCCACTTAAAAAACAAATAAAAGAAACATTTTTTGTCTGTAACTAGATTTTTGCTTATTTATCATTTTTAAGGTGACCGTTTCCACTGACTTATGTACCACTTGCAAGTCCAAATGTTTAAAATACCTCATAATTCTTTGTGTGGCTGTACTTGATTGCTTGAAAAGACAATATTTGAGAGTTAGTACTTTGATTTTTCGTAACTCACTCAATTAAACCATTTAGGCAGAAAATTTGCAAAACAATTATATTGTGGGTAATGCACTTCAACAGTATCAGAAAAAATAATATCTTCATTGTGTGGTGTGCATATGAAATTTGTTTCAACTGATGTCAACGAATTAAAGCAGACAGTTACATTGTCATCTACTGCGTGCAATACTGCATGTTGTATAAGCCATTTTGTTTTATTTTTTTTCCCTGCTTGATAATCACAATAATAAATGGGCTCAGATGATGCATAATCTCGACTCAGCTACCAGTCCTAGTATGCTTCTACATAGCTTCATAAGAATAAGAATAATGTTAGTATTTCTCCTTCTCGTTTTCTTTTGCTTGACAGGAATTCTTTGGCCTTCTGCATCAGTGAGTGTATTAACCAGAAGGGAATTTGTTTCACATTCATTTTCGTGCCTGGTGCTTTATGGCACCTAAAATAAATACCTCAATTTAGTACCAATATGTATCTCCAAAGGGATAAGTTTCAGATATAATTTCTCTTCCATAAGTTAATTACCTTCAACAGAAGAATAATGGTTACAAATCTCTTTTTTTTTTTTTGAAAATAGGTGAGATTTCCACAGTGGTATGGATGGAAAACGTGTAGTCACACAGGCTCCCAACAAAGATAGCAGTATGTACTTTAATTATAAAGGCAGCCATATTATTGTGCTATTAGCACTGACTGGACCTTACTAGAAATTTGTATACTTTGATGTAGGCACTAAAGGTAGAATATCTGATGGTGGAGTTTCTAATAGTCATAAATTGCCAGAATATATCGATGATAATACTTTGAATTTACCAGTTTCATGAATTGTACTGGGTAGAACTGTTCAGACATCATATGTCATTCTTGCTGCTGATGCATTTGCTTTAAAGAAGCTTATTACTAAGCCCCACTCCTTTGTGCATCAAATAATGTAAAATCTGGTGTTTAATTACCAGTCTTTAGAATAAGAAATGGACTTACATGCCACCCATTCTCGAGTATTATGAACTCCAGTTCTTCCAAAACCCAGAAACATCGACGCAGATTGTCAAAGTAATGCACGCTGTTGTGTCGCAAAAAAGTTTGACTCGCAAATTGTAAATCTGTAAACTTTTATTATAGCTGAAGTCACGCAAGGGAGGACAGCTCAGTGATGTGTTATTCGATTAAACCATTGGGCACTATTATTGAAATTATGTCAAAACACTCTATCCAGGTGGAGTCTGTGACACTGGTCACAGCTGAAGCAAAAAGGACAGCTAACGCCACAACACAGTGAGACCAAGAGTGAAGTAATATTTTTTTACTTGGAGCACCTGCAGGCTACTGAGAAACCCGCATGTTGCACTTTCAGCTGGGCCTAGCTACCCAAGCTCAGTGAGAAGCGAACTAGTAAAAGCTGACAGAATAAGTAATATGAAGCAAACCCACTCGTCTCCCGCCAGTAGGACTACGTCAGAAGCCTAGCTACAAGGGTATAAGTAACGAAGATTAGAGACTTGGGGCATTCAGTCGTGCTGCCATTCTGTCTGCATCTTGAACTGGAGAGAATGACGGGTTTTTATGTTTCAGAGAAACCAGAACTAACTCTGCTGATGACGATCTGCTGTCTGCCTGCCCACTGATCAGCTCTTCATGTTCCGTCACAAGGCTCGCCATACCTGTGGCATGGAAGCTGCGGGTCTTGGGAAAAATCACGAACGTGGGGAGCTCATGTGCGGCCAGCCTCCGCCCTCTGAGAGACTATGGCTGATGGACTGCAAGCTGTCTGTGTTCTGGGTGGGGGTGGCACAGCCACGCAATTCCTAGTCATTTAGACATCATCGGCCATCATCCTGGTCGACCTCTGGTGGGTGACCTGGTATTGCTTGTAGGCAGCGAATATTTAGTGCTGGCTATTGTACCCAAGTGCACGGCATGGAAACCACAAGTATGTACAGTGGTGCATAGCTGGCAAAGCTCAGGAACACATGGGCGGGCTGTGCTCATTCTTCACCTGCTGGCGACTCACTTGACACCGTGGTAGCTGCTGGTTGTGACCCATGACAAAGAACGTTTTACATTCCCTCGGAGCGTCTGCATATTCTGCAACTGGCTGTGTTTGCACGCAAACTGAGTGGAGCTGGGGATGGCTGTCGTGCTAAAGGAAACAAAAACCTGTCAGTGCTATCACCGTTTCACTGTTTTCCCTATCGTGAATGTACCCTCTCCCTCACAATTTCTCTCACCTAACTTGACACAAGGTGGCCCAGAACAGGCTGCGTCATTACAATTTGTGTCAGTAAATTGTCCTTCCACTTCCTGACACAATGTGTTGTATTGAAAAGTGTTCGTCCAAACGCTACGGTTTGCTTAGAGAAACGATTGCTGGGTAACTCTCGACACTGAAACACTGTGGTTTATTGTCGAGTAGTAATATTGGGTACTTTCTTAATTACGTACAAGTAGTGGTACGTGGCATATCTCCAGTTCAGCAGTATCCACTCAGGACTATGGGGTTTGGTGAGCTTCCCCTTTTTTATATTTGATTCAGTATCTGTTCTCAGTTGTTAGGTACTGTGAGTACTGGATAGATTATGTTTAACATTACATTTGTGAAGCAAAATGAACTTGTGGACTTTTTGTTTAAGGTAATGGTAGACCTGATAATCGAGTAGTAGTAATACGTTGGTTTCTCAGTCTTGCACTACACGAATTGACGTGCACTAAGGCTACAGCAGCCACATTTTACGTGTAGACATGTTGATCATTTGGTGGGTGAGCGTTGTAGTGTACGTGGGCGATGATGCGCCGGAAATAGTAATTTACTTGATTTCTTGAGTACTGAATGCATCAGTTAGTTATTTAAGTTTTTCAATGCTTAGTGACAGAAACTCACGCTGCTGCTACTACAGTCTGTGCTAACAGAGGTAAATTTCGTCAAAAGCAGGATCATGAGTAGCCCCTTCGTAAATTAGAGGCTTTAAAAGCCGTTCAGTTTCATTCACAGCATGAGTCAGGGGAAAATAAGGCAGCACTGGGGGTGGTTTCTTCTTCTTTCGATCCAGTTCTAGTCATACTTATGAAACCTTTTCGTTAAAACAACGGATGAGGTGTCGAGATTTATTAATGATGTTACAGCTACTGCTGCAATGTGCGGTTGGTCAGATGAAGAAACTCTTCGTGCAGCTTACGTGCTTTTAAAAGGGGACGTCAAGACATATGTGTTACATTATGTGGATCTCATTAAAGCACAGTCGTTTCAGCAGTTGGTTTCTGGATTACACCACCATTACCAAAAAAATATAGCACACTGTTTTTTTGCAAGAAGTTCAGTACTTTCTCCGTGGAATTTTCAGACAGGATTCGCAAAGTCAATGTGCAGACATATGTGCCTACCCAGAATTCGGAAACCAACAAAGTATTACTGCAGCGAGCAGAAAACAGGGCGTTACACGTTTTCTTGCGCTGAGCACCCGCAGTAATCTCATGAAGAAATCGCATTGAGAATCCAAGTGATTTAACAGCAGCTCTTAGAATTGCGGGGCAATTGGAGGAGATAGGTTTTGCCACGAAGCAACGGGTAGATCACCGTGTAATTGCTTCGGAGGTCAGATCTGACAAGTGTGGACGTCAGCCATACACTAGGTATCCACATTGTTACCGGTCTGTGGAAGTGGGCCATGGAACATCGGACTGTCGCAAGACTAAAAATGTGGATATTGTAGGGAGAAGCAGCCATGAAACATTAAACTCAATCGGGAACGCTTCGAAAGTCAGAAGACAGTACCGACAGATCGTAACACAGCACAAGTTAGTACACAGACGGAATACTGCTTAGTGGGGTTAATGAGTGATGAGGAAAAGAGGTTTCTTGTGGACATGTGGGTGTACATGTCTGTTATCAGTATGGACCTGGTGAACAAGACGAGACTTGGGTCACCATGATACAAGTTACATGGAGTTGGCGATAACTGTATGGAAACTCTGGCCACGACAGTACTTGAATTTTTTTTTTCTTTTTTTGAGTTATTGGTATTGTGACTGATTTGATGTGGCTCGTTTTGCAGTTTAGCAACTGCAACCTAGGTCCTTCATTATTTGCTGAATGTATTCCAAACTCTGTCTTCCGCTACAGAATTTACCCTCTACAGCTGCCTCTAGTATCATGGCAGTTATTCCACGATATCTTAACTGATGTCCGATCGTCATGTCTTTCTTCTTATCAGTATTTTCCACATATTCCTTTCCTCGGCGATTCCGTGGGGAACCTCCTCATTCCTTATATTATCAATCCACCTAACTTTCAACATTCGTCTGTAGCACCGCATCTCAAATACTTGTAATCTCTTATGTTCCACTTTTTCCACAGTCCATGTTTACTTCCATACACTGCTGTGCTCCAACCGTACATTCCCAGAAATTTCTTCCTCGTGAAGGCCTATGTCTGATACACTTAGAATTCTCTTCGTCAGGGATGCGCTTCCTGCCAGTGCTAGACTGCTAGTTCTATGTTCGCCTTGCTCCGTCCGCATGGGTTACTTTTCTGCCCAGGTAGCAGAATTCCTTAACTTCCTCTATTTCCAAATACCGACGTTAAATTCCTCGCTGTTTTCATTTCTGCTACTTCTCATTACTTTTGTCTTTCTTCGAATTGCTTTCAATAGCTATTACATATTCATTAGACTGTTCAAGATGTGGTTTATGAAAACACACGTGATTTTGGGGCAGCGTCTTTGACTAGTAATCAAAACGTCCTCACTCCCGGATTTGAAGTTTGCCACTGCTTAAATTCTGGATAAAAATCATCAGAAATAGCGGCCAAAGACTTCTGGCGTAAGAACTCACCCTCATTCTGCTAATGGAGTAGTCAAGGAGAGCAGAGGAGTGGACTGAGGTTCAGTGCACTCTCTTGACCTTTGAGCGGGAAACTGCCCTTGAAAGGCGAAAGAATCACAATGATCAACAGCATGAGGAAGTAGAAGACAATGGAAACAACTGCATTGAAGACACGTAATGTGTATCCACAGAACATGTGACTTGTAACTGAAAAAGTGTCATGATGATCTCTCCATTGGAAATAGTTTCCAGACTAGTCCTCCAATCGGATCTCCAGGACGGGACTACAAAGGGTGACCACAAGAAAAATATTTCATAAAGAACGAAAGGGTAACATTCTAAAAGTCCGGGCAGAAGTTTGAATATACTAGTGAAGCTAGAAAATCTGAAAAAGAGAAGTACTAAGGTTCAGTCTCGATATAGTTGTGGAACGAAGACAAGGATTTCTCGTTCGGCCGAGCATACGGCAATATCAACAGCAGCAAAAATTGTATAATGCTAGTGGGAAGGGGAGGTAGGGCAGAGTACTGTGAATGGCAGAGACAGGGTTATTATTATGAGAATTGACAGCAAACCAACACTGTCAACAATAGTTCAGCAATATATGCCGATGTCGCAAGCAGAAGAAGAAGAGACAGAAAGAAGTATATGAGACTACTGGAATGGTAATTCAGTATATGGAGGGAGATGAAAATCTAATAGTAATGGTAGATTGGAATGCAGTTGCAGGGGTAGGAGTAGAAGAAAGTGTTGCCGGGGAATATGGGCTTGGTAGCAGGATTGAGAGAAGAGAATGAATAACTGAGTTCCCCAATAAATTATGGCTAGTGATAACGAATAGTATGTTAAAGAGTCACAAGAGGAGGAGGTATACTTGGAAAAGGCCAGGAGATATAGGAGGCTCCCACTTAAATTACATCCTGGACAGGAAGCGATTCCTAAATCATATATTGGATTGTAAGGCATATCCAGGAGTAGACACAGACAACAATTCAATAATGATGAAGAGTAGGCTGAAGTTTAAGAGACTAATCAGAAAGAATCAATACGCTCGAAAGTGGGGTAAGGAAATACTAAGGATTGAAGAGATCTACTTGAAATTCTCTGCAGCTACAGATACTGTGATGACTCAGTAGGCCTTTCAGTGGAAGAGAAATGGACATCTCTGGAAAGGGCAGTCACAGAAGTTGGAAAGAAAAACGTAGGCACAAGGAAGGTAACTGCGAAGAAACCATATGTAACAGAAGAAATACTTCAGTTAATCGAAGAAAGAAGGGAGTAAGTACAAAAATGCACAGGAAAATTCAAGAATCCAGAAATACAAGTCGCTTACGAATGAAATAAATAAGAAGTACAGGGAAGCTAAGGTGAAATAGCTGCATGAAAAATGTAAATAAATCGAAAAGGAAACGATTGTCAGAAGAACTGACTCAGCATGCAGTACAAGCTGCTTAACACCTGATACATTCAAGTTGGTGACTAGAATAATATACAGAATAATGGAAAAGATAACTGAAGATCTGTTAGATGATGATCAATTTGGATTTAGAAAACGTAAGGACACCAGAGAGGTGGTTCTGACACTGTGGTTGATAATGGAAGCAAGACTGAAGAAAAATCAAGACATGTTCATAGGATTTGTCAAATGCTGCAAGATGTTCGAAATTCTGAGAGAAATAAGGGCAAGCTATAGTGAAAGCCAGATAATATATGACATGTAGAAGAGCTAAGAGGGAAGAATAGGACTGGAGGACCAAAAACGAAGTCCTCAGAATAAAAAGGTGTAAAACAGGGATATAGTCTTCTGCCACTATTCTTCACTCTGTAGGCTACATCGAAGAAGCAATGGTGGAATTAAAAGAGAAGCTCAGGATTGGGATTAAAATTCAAGTGAAAAGGGTATCAACAGTAAGATTCGCTGATAACATTACTATCCTCAGTAAACATGAAGAAGAATTACAGGATCTGTTGATTGGAATGAACAGTCTAATGAGTACAGAATATGGATAGAGAGTAAACCGAAGAAAGACGAAGAAAGTGAGAACATCAACAAACTTAACATCAGAATTGCGGACTATGAAGTAGACAAAGTTATCTGCTACCTAGACAGCCACGTAACCTGTGACAGACGAATTTGTTATTAGGTAGCGTGTTTGCATTTGGGTTACTTTTATCAAATTTTGTTCTTGTTTAAGATTAAAACGAAAAACTCAGTTACATAAATGGCCAAAATGGGGCCATGATTTCACATCAAAATGTATCTTAAATGCGATCCTTTGCAAACATGTCTCACAATGGCTATTTGTCTTGAATATGATGACTTGACAGAAAATCCTAGGAAGTTCTGGTCTTACATTAAATCAGTAAGTGGCTCGAAACAGCATATCCAGACACTCCGGGATGATGATGGCATTGAAACAGAGGATGACACGCGTAAAGCTGAAATACTAAACAACTTTTTCCAAAGCTGTTTCACAGAGGAAGACCGCACTGCAGTTCCTTCTCTAAATCCTCGCACAAACGAAAAAATGGCTGACATCGAAATAAGTGTCCAAGGAATAGAAAAGCAACTGGAATCACTCAACAGAGGAAAGTCCACTGAACCTGACGGGACACCAATTCGATTCTATACAGAGTACGCGAAAGAACTTGCCCCCCCTTCTAAAAGCCGTGTACCGCAAGTCTCTAGAGGAACGGAAGGCTCCAAATGATTGGAAAAGAGCACAGGTAGTCCCACTCTTCAAGAAGGGTCGTCGAGCAGATGCGCAAAACTATAAACCTATATCTCTGACGACGATCTGTTGTAGAATTTTAGAACATGTTTTTTGAGTATCATGTCGTTTTTGGAAACCCAGAATCTACTCTGTAGGAATCAACATGGATTCTGGAAACAGCTATCGTGTGAGACCCAACTCGCTTTATTTGCTCATGAGACCCAGAAAATATTAGATACAGGCTCCCAGGTAGATGCTATTTTCCTTGACTCCCGGAAGGCGTTCGATACAATTCCGCACTGTCGCCTGATAAACAAAGTAAGAGCCTACGGAATATCGACCAGTTGTGTGGCTGGATTCAAGAGTTTTTAGCAAACAGAACACAGCATGTTGTTATCAATGGAGAGACGTCTACAGACGTTAAAGTAACCTCTGGCGTGCCGCAGGGGAGTGTTGTGGGACCATTGCTTTTCACTATATATATATATATATATATATGACCTAGTATATAGTGTCAGAAGTTCCATGCGGCTTTTCGCGGATGATGCTGTAGTATACAGAGAAGTTGCAGCATTAGAAAATTGTAGCGAAATGCAGGAAGATCTGCAGCAGATAGGCACTTGGTGCAGGGAGTGGCAACTGACCCTTAACATAGATAAATGTAATGTATTGCGAATACATAGAAAGAAGGATCCTTAATTGAATGATTATATGATAGCGGAACAAACACTGATAGCAGTTACTTCTGTAAAATATCTGGGAATATGCGTGCGGTTCAAATGGTTCAAATGGCTCTGAGCACTATGGGACTTAACATCTGAGGTCATCAGTCCCCTAGAACTTAGAACTACTTAAACCTAACTAACCTAAGGACATCACACACATCCACTCCCGAAGCAGGATTCGAACCTGCGACCGTAGCAGTCGCGCGGTTCCGTACTGAGCGCCTAGAACCGCTAGACCACCGCGGCCGGCTAGTATGCGTGCGGAACGATTTGAAGTGAAATGATCATGTAAAATTAATTGTTGGTAAGGCGGGTACCAGGTTGAGATTCATTGGGAGAGTCCTTAGAAAATGTAGTCCATCAACAAAGGAGATGGCTTACAAAACACTCGTTCGACCTATACTTGAGTATTGCCCATCAGTGTGGGATCCGTACCAGATCGGGTTGACGGAGGAGATAGAGAAGATCCAAAGAAGAGCGGCACGTTTCGTCACAGGGTTGTTTGGTAACCGTGATAGCGTTACGGAGATGTTTAGCAAACTCAAGTGGCAGACTCTGTAAGAGAGGCGCTCTGCATTGTGGTGTAGCTTGCTGTCCAGGTTTCGAGAGGGTGCGTTTCTGAATGAGGCAGCGAATATATTGCTTCCCCCTACTTATACCTCCCGAGGAGATCACGGATGTAAAATTAGAGAGATTCGAGCGCGCATGGAGGCTTTCAGACAGTCGTTCTTCCCGCGAACCATACGCGACTGGAACAGAAAAGGGAGGTAATGACAGTGGCACGTAAAGTGCCCTCCGTCACACACCGTTGGGTGGCTTGCGGAGTATAAATATAGATGTAGATGCATTAACAATTGACTGGAGTGGAACTTAATTCAGAAATTTATGATAGGGACTCTACTCTTGAGAAGATTTTACAGTCTTTAACTTTGCTATGCACTAACTATTTGTAAAATGGTACAGAATGTGACAGAAAGCTGAGAAAATAATTCAAAATGACAACCAAGAATTAATGCAAGGTCTTCAGAAAATATTGAACTATGAATGTTACTATATTTCTAGCCTTTTCAGAAAAACTGTAATAATATTTGTAGTGCTTATATTTGGTGGTTAATAGGATGCGATCAGTGTGTAGTGTAGAAATAAAATGAAGTGTTAGTAACAAGAAAAATATTTTTCTTCGCATTTCATCGTGTAATATATGTTACTAATGACTTTCATTGGCATTTTACAGAGTAATTGCAACTTATGAAACTTTTGTGTACACACATACTGGTGTGGGTTTAATCTTCACTCTTAATTGGTTTTCAAGTATACAATCAGACATCATTGCTCAGAACTAATTATATTATGCCATAAGACAGAATGTAAGATATCATAATATTTTTCTGAGTATTTCCCACAGCTATTGGACTACTAAATTTGCAGTATGCTATTTTGTCCATTGTGAAGTTTCAAATTTACTCTTTAAGGCCTATATAATTGTGATTGCTAACTGTAAACATGTAAACTGTTTATCAACTTCTGCGAGTATCACAAATATTATTCATAGCGATCTACGCCGTTGTAAACCGACACTGTTCTTGCCCATTACCTAATCGTTTTAACGACCGCTGACGAACTGTGTTAATGTCCGGAGTTGTGTAATTGAATGGAAAAGGGTGTAACCAGTGTTTAGGAAGCCTAAATTCACATAGCGTTAAAGAATAAAAAATCGACTATGCAGTTTATGTCTGCAGCATTTAGTTCGATTGTTTTGGCTCTTAGTTATAGCGTGTGTGACTTTGTTCGAATATCCTGGTTTGATGTGCAGCGTATTAGATCTGCAATAACATGTTTCTTGACCGTAAAGTGTGTGATTTTTTACTTTTGTGTTGCCATTCTCAACGTACATCAATAGATATCAACGCTTGTGATTGGTTTGTGGGATTAAAGGGACCAGAGTGCTACGGTCATCGGTCCACTGTTTATCAACGCTTGAATGAAAGCAAAATGCAGTATACCGTAATAAAAGCAAAAAGTTATTGACTTCATTTCCGAAATCACGATCTTTTTGTGATTACCTTTCTTTTCTTCATCTCTACGAAAATCCGAAATAAATAGTGATTGCTGATTTACGAATTTTTCACTTAGCGATTCATCTCCACTGCTATCTAGTAACATGATCTGTTCGACATTCAGTCGTGCAGAGCACGAAACTCCCTAGTTTAGAAGGCTATGCTTCACACGAGGTAAAGCGGCGGAGAAGTCAGCATCAGTTTCAAAGTGAAGGCTGAAGCGGAAGGAAGTGCCGGTACACTATGGAGGAGAAAAAGCCGCAGATCCGCGTCTGGTGTGACGGATGGTAAATAACATTGGAAAAGTGTTCATTTTTCATATTGCTGTTGAGCGTTTCACAACGAACATGAGTTTGTTTCTAGCTGACTCGAATTGTTTTATTTCAGTTATGCCATGTGTTGATACTTTATTCCGCGAATGTATGATGGTTTTGGTTTCCCGCAGGCAATGAGGAAATCGTATAATGTGCAGTGTTTAAAGTGATGTGACGTAATTTTTTTATTCTGTCGTGTAAGAAAAAAGGAAAATGATATTTGTTGTTCTGTATTAATTCAGAAGTTATTGATTCGGTACCGGTAATGAAAACCTTGAAGGGTCTCCAGATGATTAAAAGTGACGTTTGTCAGTGTCTACAACAGTTATAATTAAACCATCTCCTTTTTAGGATATAAAATGCTTCCGTGGTACATTATGTATTTGTTTTCAGAACATTAAGACTTCGAAAATTTTCGTTTTAAGAGCTAAAATATGTCTTAACTTGCAGTTACGACATGGTTCATTTCGGCCACGCAAATTCTCTTCGACAGGCAAAAGCCCTGGGGGATTACTTAATTGTGGGTGTGCACACCGATGAAGAGATAACTAAGCACAAGGGACCGCCGGTCTTCACGGAAGAGGAAAGGTAAAGTGTTTTGGATTTATTGTGTTATGTTAGAGCAAGACTTCGTGGAGAACATGCTCCTGAACCATCTGTTTTTCGTACAGGTATAAAATGGTTAGAGGCATAAAATGGGTGGACGAAGTTGTGGAAGGGGCACCATACGTGACAACACTTGAGACACTCGATCAGTACAATTGTGACTTCTGTGTCCATGGAGGTAAATATCGGTTTAATTTTGTAATGACCTATTTGTAACACAATGAAAATTGTTTGTGGGGGAGGGGGAGAGGTGTTAGGCTATGTAATACTCTGTCAGGTTCCTTGTAAGCCGAAATTTACCTCTAAATTTTTGTTTCAGATGATATAACAATGACAGCTGATGGAATTGACACATACCATCTGGTGAAAGCAGCTGGAAGATATAAGTAAGCAGTCATAAGTATTTATCTTCTTACTTGATAGAAGGCTTGTAAACAAGTCTGTGCTTTGTAGGACAAACCTTACTCAGAACACAAGATACATAAGTTTACGCTTAGGCCTATGTTTATCTAAATTGCCTGTGTCGAGGAAAAAATAACATTGAGAGCCTGTATAAAAAAATTTGATGTGGAAAAATTGTTCATGGCAGTTTTCCTAATCTGCGTGTAATTTGTTTATGGCAGTGGTATAATGAAAATATTATGTCAACATCGTGTGACCAGTACAGTATTAGTGTTTACATTTATCATATCATTTGTGTATGTTTTTATTTACTATGGCTAAAACATTTAGCATCTTCATTTAATGCTATGAAGTGCTTCAACTTACAACAAGGCCATTATTTAATTTACCTTATTTAGTATTATTACTAAAGTTCCTATGATTGGTAGTAGATTAAAATAAAAAAATGTGTGTTTGCGTATGCACAGGGAAGTCCAACGTACTGCGGGAGTGTCAACAACTGATCTCGTTGGTCGTATGTTATTATTGACAAGACAACATTTCCAGCAAGGAGCTCGAGAATATGAAGTGGGCCGAGAAGGTCCGAGCAATATGGGTCAAGATTCTTCAGCTCGTTCACCATGGACTGGCTGTTCACAGTTCCTTCCAACAACGCAAAAAATAATACAGTTCAGTGATGGTAAACCACCAAAGGTACAATATCAGAGTGTTATGTTCATTCAGTGGCCTGAAAATAGTGGTTTGAAAGTTTTCTGTTTGAAGTTATGATTACTATGGCTATTTCGGTTCAAAGCTGACTTCATTTTAGCATGTTTTTATGTGTTATTGTTGTTTATAGCAGTATATGAGGGATTAAAGCACTGACTATTAAGCTGAAACTGACAGGTTAGTTAAGTTACATACCTTTTGCCCACTGAGAGTAGTTTCTTATTGCATAGATGAAATGTCTGGTCAGCAAATAAATCTGTTTTTTTACATGGTAATAATTTGAAAAATGTATAAATTAAATTCACTACTTGAATTATTCTTACTCTGGTTTATTATTGTTACAGCCAAATGACAAAATAGTTTACGTGGCGGGTGCTTTCGATTTGTTCCATGTTGGGCACTTAGATTTCCTTGAACAAGCAAGGAAACAGGGTGACTATTTGATTGTGGGACTGCATACAGATCCAGTAGTGAACAAGTATAGAGGAGGCAACTATCCAATCATGAACTTGCATGAGAGAGTGCTCAGTGTTCTTGCGTGTAAGGTAAGTTAAAATTAATTATTCACATCACTTCATCTGTTAGTTACAGGAGGAAGTAATTTCTCATTTATCTTTTTATTTTTCTTTTCGAATGGGATATCTGCACATTATATGTATCACTATAGCTACGAGTAGTCAGTGCAGGGAAACTTTGAAGAAAACTGATCTACCACACCCTCATAATTCAGAATCATTACTGTAAGGCAGAGTATAGTGAGAGGTCAGTTTCTGAAGGTAAATAATGTTGCGTGTTGAGATTATGAAATTCAGTTGTTCAGATTCTTATTCTGTTTATTTTTTACTGTATAGCACATGTCAGCTATTTATGGGTTTCATTGAATGATGTGTCATAACGCCACCAATGAAGTTACTTGCAATTTCTTTAAGTCTTTCATAGCCAGTTCTCAATGTGTTGGTAATATTCTCATATTCTTGGACCAGTTTGCTTTTATCAAGTTTTTCCCTCATGGTTATTTGGCATTGTCAAAGAGTGCCTACTCACTTGTGGTTTCAGAACCCATGAAAAAGCAGCGATGCAGTTTTGGGTTTGCTATTGTCAATATAATATATTATTATTGTTTACACATTAGTCTAGCCAGAGACTTTCTGCATGTACTTCAATGTTCAACCAAGTTTCATTCACAAAACTATTTTCCCGTCGCTTTTCTTGTATAATCCCCATATATTATCTGTGACTTGTCACTACTACTTGTCAAATCAGGCCAGTGGTACCAAGTGTTGCTCTGGTGGCATTAAGTACTATCAATCAGGGTTATTTATAAGGACCTCTGGGGTATCAGAAGGTGACTTAAGACATGCATAAAATTCCCATTTCAGTTGACAGAGCATTTCACCAATATTTGACTTCCATAACAAGTGCTCAATTTGGGCACCAGTTATGACATGACCAATGTCAGTATATGCATGAAACTCATTGAAGTTACTGCTACAGCCACCTGGAAAAAAGTGACAGCAGCCACTTTTTGGTTGCCTACCTGCTGACATGAACTAATTTGATGAGACGTTACAGAGTGGAAGATTTGTCTACATGTTCTGCCTGCCTTGTGGTGCACTCTGCATGTATGCCGTGGAGCATATTATGGATCAAAACTTAAAGAGATGCTCTGTCCACTGATATGAGTGTTATATTCCTATATGTCTTTCAGTTTCTTTGTGGCTGTCTTCTGAAACTGTTGAAGTACTTAATAACACTGTACAGTATGTACTCTACAGCACAGATTGATAGCACAAGCAGGAAATTTTTGCCATATCTTCTGAATAATGTGACTTATCTTGGTCGTATGTTAATGCAGTGTGAACATTCATTCAGATAATTTTTCAAACTATATTAATTTTGAACACTTTTAAAGGAACAAAGCCTGATTTTTAATGCATTAGTAATGGAGTAAATTTAGTTCTTAGTTTGGTCATTTTTCTTTTGCTCACTGACAGATAATAATGCACTATGTCTCATTTCCAGTATGTATCAGAAGTTGTTATTGGAGCGCCACTGGTTGTAACTAAAGAGCTCATGGATCACTTCAAGGTTGACATTGTCTGCCATGGGCAAACTCCTATACAAACGGGAGGCTTTGATGATCCTTATGCTGAACCTAAACGACAAGGAAAATTCAAATTACTGGACTCTGGAAATACAATGACAACAGAGAAAATTGTTGAAAGGATCATTTTACATAGGTTGGTATTATTGAGTCTTTCTTACCTTCATTCATTTAGTGTTGCTTTAAAATGTCATATTATTTTCTGAATATATCTATCATGAATACTGTACATTCCTAGTTGAAATTAACATTGGTAATAATTATAAGTAGTGCCATTTTGCTAAACTTTGTTTGATAGCAGTTAATTTTACCACTTGTAATGTCTTCACTTATTATGTTCTTGTGTTTTGTAGGTTAGAATTTGAAGCCAGAAATATGCGTAAGGAAAAGAAGGAAATAGCTGCATATGAAGCTTACACCAAAGCCAAGAAGGAAGGGAAAGTGTAAGATCTTTTTATTCTGAAACAATATTATATTGCTAGCACAAAATCTCAAATGATTTTGTATGCATGTGCATTATTCTGCATACATGCATTTAAAATGATTTTTGCAGGATAGTGACTCTTTTTAAAGTTTACAAAGCCTTTTATGGCTAGCTAGGCATTTAATATACCACTCTTAAATATACTGAGTGACATGTACAAAACTAGTCATATTTCTTGTAACAATTTGAGATCGTCTGTGTAGTGTCGTAATTCTAAGTTACTTGCTGGCTGTGAAAAATTTGTGTTCCATGTAAAAGGTAAATAGATCATACTTTGTATAATTTGTGTAGTTAGCTTGAAGTGTTGTATGAATAACAGTATTCTTTCTTTAACAAAGTACCGCTATGTATTAATAATTCATATTGCTTTATTATGTACCTGATAATGTACATTTCCTTGTTCAGTCAGTATTAACCCATTAGTGCCTGAACAATTTTTTACTTCATTGCTTTCACCTTATTTGTTACATTGAAACAGCTGTATTTATCATGTTAGTTTTAAAATAATATACCATACCACGTAGGTAACGCTATACACTACTGAGAACAAAACATGCATTTTTATGAAAAAGTTACCCGTTTTTGTACTGGAGGAAATGAATTAAAACACGAGATGGAAAAAACAACAAATTGCATGATATGATAAGCAACAAAGCACAGTCCCACATTACATTTTTTGCACTGAGTGAGTGCTAATGTCTTATAGTTTATTCTTACAAAATGTCTGTTTTTGAGTTCCTGTGTTTTCACAATCTTGTCAATCATTTCATCGAAGAACTACACTGCTGCAGTACTGAAGTGCAGAGTTCATCCAGGCCCTTCAGGTGCCACTGCGTACCAAAAGTGCAGGTGGACAATTTCTGTTGAAAAATTTACATAAGGGATTGTATTTCCATTTTTGCAGTAGTGTGTCAAGGCTTTTTGTACAGTGGCATCCAGTAACCAATCAGAAAAAGCCTAATAATATTTCCAGTTGTGAATATTTATCTCACCCAGGTTCTTCTATTCTGTCAGGATGGAGGCTCAAAGAACTTTGATGTGCTTCCTTGAGTCCCGAGAATATCTTTCAACATTGATTACTGCTTTCACACCAGTTATACTTGATGCTGCAGAAACAAAGGATTCGTCATGCCTTTTACAGAGAAACCTTTTTTGTTTTGTTTGACAGTATGAGCAGCACCTCATTCATTTTTATCTATTTCCTTCTTCTTCCAGAAGGGGCAATTTTGGGGGATATGATTTTCTCTCATGGTCCCAGTGCCCTCAAAATATTATTCCCCATGGAAAAATTAGCAAATTAAAACTTGTAAAAAAACAGTTGTCAAAATAGAAGTGAAAATTATTAAAGTACTCTCATTAGTTCAGTGTCACATTTCTGAAATGCTGAGTGAATGTCCCAGCAATACAAATAATGTTCCATCAGTTTCAATAAGTGACATGTGAATGTTGGGTTATTAAGGAACAAATTAGTTTTTGAATCTGAAAGATAAAATATTTTTGTTATAGGTACTTTAAAATCCATTGTGTGATGAAATTTTGGCTTGAAAAAAAGTGTACATTAAATTGCCATTTGTTTCCAGTTGTGGGCTGTTTCTCAAAATTACTAACACAAGACTGAAAGTACAGGTGGTCAGTAGTCCGTAAATAAGCCTTAACAAGATCATAGATGTTCATTGTTGTCCAAAAAAATCGATAAAAGTCCAGTCCTGTCACATGTATCATTGATATAACACTGGGCACTAATGGGTTAAACAGGCTCCTGTGAGCTTATTAATGTACCGTGTCCTAATGTAACTGTCTGTCGGGATTTTACATTTCTTAGATAGCCTTAGAGTATGGTGGAAGGGGAATATGCTTCTTGTTAGTAAAGTGGTGGAGCTTGTGTCTTTGTGCTTTTATTTTGAACAGTGCCATTATACAGATAGATTATCCTGGTGGCTATGTGTGTGTTTCACATGTTTGATTTATGTGGTTTCTATGTTGGGGGAGGATTTGAATCTTGTAGATTTGTACTTAAAGTTTTCTCCTTCTTGTGGAAATGCTTTTGCCCCAAATAACATTTTGCCTCCATTCTAGTTAACTACTGTTCCTTGTTTGGTTAATGGCCTCAAGATTCTTCTGCTACACCTTTTGTGGATGTGAATAATATCATCTCTGAAAGGTTTCTCTTCAGAGGTGTTTTGGGAGGAAATATAGATGGGGATTGGTACAGATTTCAGCCTTGATATTTTTAATGCTTGATAAACAATGGTTTTGTAATTAGTTCTTAAAATAAGTTACCTGTGTGTGCCTTACCAGTTGCTGAGGGTGTGTAGTTGAGAAAAAGGATGTGGGAGGATTCACTTGGAGGTTGGTGCTTTCAGAACATACTTCATTAGTTTGTGTTTAATTAATGCCACCTTGGATCACTAGTTTAGCCTGAAGGCTCAATTAGGACCTGAGCGACATACACAGTTCAAGCTTTGGGCACGATAGCTAGAACTACTGGCAGCCACACATATAATTGCATGCTTGACTAGCATGTCCAAGGATGGTTTCACGAGCATGCAAAAATTCCTCGCACCTCCATACTGCTCAAACATTCTTGTACAAGTATCAGTTTGTATGCCTGAAAATGTTGAGTTCAGACCATGATGTGCTGGCTTTGCCAGCCATTTCATTTGTTATGAAAACAAAACAAAACAGGCAATATGAGACAAGGAACAAAAAGGTGTTAAAAAATCAAAAATAATATTCTCGTTTTAACTACTCACAGTAGATGCACTGCAGAAGATATCTCACGGTGTTAATATCTCTCTTCTTTTTCTCCATGTAATGTTGTACTCTTGTATTTGTTCCACATTACAGTACAACTTTTGTACAGAATGTGATTTAACAGGACCAAACAAAAATAAATGAAATCAGATCAAATTATTGACGAATGCTTGTGCAAGCCTCCCTGTTCCTTGTATATACGCACAAGCATTCATAATTGAAATTAAAGTATCAAACTGTTTGTACAGTCCTTATGCTTGGCAAAATTATCCTACATACAGTGAAGCATGATTGAGCACGCACGCTTGCTCATAAGTGTTTGTCAAGCTTGCATTGCAGTTAAGTGTGTGGCCACCTTAACATTCCAGTTGACCTACTTAATGTAAAAGAACTAAAGGGTGTTTCCCCACATTAGTTGGTGTACAGGCATGTAACACACACTCATAATTAGTATGGACTGTGTCTACTGTACAAATATTATTGCTGTTGTTGGAGAATGTTGAACTTTGTAAACAGAATGTATTTTTTTTTTTTTTTTTTTTTTTTGTTCTGCAGGTATTTAGAAAGGATAAATATTCAACAAAGCTAAAAGAAGAAATGAATTTGGCCACAGATCATGTCTGTTACATCGTTTTACTGTGTATTTGTTTGAAAGTCTTGTTTTTGATACAGTGCAGCCACTGCATGGATGGCTGGATCTAAACCAAAGAATAAAATTTATATTATAATTTTAGAAAATTATTTACTTCCATACATACCAATTATCATTGTTGTATCAGTTTTTGTTTTACAATTTTACTCCATATTTATAAATTAAATTTTAAACCTTTCATCTGTTGAAGTACTGTTGTTGTTTGTTAAAATGTTAAATTGTACATAAATGCACTGCAGTTTACCTGTTACCAGATTTTAATGCTTGTGGTATTGCACATTTGTATATTTTATACAAGCCAAAGTGTGTGTGCAACCTTTTTGTAGACTTTACCATCAAATCTGATCAAAATTTCAGTAGGTCACCACTTGCTTAAATTCCGGTATATACTGCAACGCAAATATTTATATATCCAATTGTGAACCTTGTAAGGAAAAATTTTCCAGTATGTTAAACTAGTCATTGTTGATTATTTTAAAAGTCACTGAAATTTAAATTTTGGTACCTGAGTTGGAACTGTTGCTAATTTGATAACCATCAATAAATTATATTTATGTATTATAAAAGCTTATAACATAATATTATAGAACATGTAAATAACATTTTGTGATTTTAAAATATAGAACCTATTTGTTTTATAATTTTGTTGAGTTGAACTAAACTGTTTTCTCATCCTTTTCGTTACATTCGTAAATTTTGGATTTTTCCTTTCTCGACCTTAAGAAAAAGTCTAAATACAAGCAGTTAAAAGGGGAAAAAATCTTCTAGTTTCTTTGGAAATTACAGTATTTGCTGTCTGTAGAATTAAGGCTATTACTCAAGACTTATTAACTGCACACTAAAACAGCCCTTGACCTCTGTTCTGTGGTGGGTGTTTGTACACATGGTTGCAGTACCCTCGCTCTTGTGAACAATGCAACACTACCCGTGTCATTCATAATTTCATTTTCATCAGATTGGATAATGAAAATAATTTGCAAATTGAACAACGAACTTACTAGTAGTTTCATGTGTAGGATAAACTTGTTACTGTAACGAGAACTGAAAAGTTCAGCAATTGAACTTTTCTGTATATTTAATCAGAATAGTCTTTGGCCTTTGTGGCCATTTGTTTTGTCTCCAGCACCTCCCTCAACCTTTCCCAAAGCATCTCAAGCTTAACATGAATTCATCCATGTTACCTTTGCTTAGAACCCATTATGAAACTTTATTGGCATGAGATGTCCCAAAATTCAATCAACCTTTTGACTGTTCAGTTTTGCATGATCACTGGACAAGGCTGCGGCCCGTGTAACCACCAGTTTTAGCATGACGAAGGGCTCGGTCGACGGAAGCAGCGTCTCGCAGTCTTGTTGCCAGGTAGCAAACAGCTAGTGTTGCCAGGAACAATAGCGTGCCAAGCAGACCAGTTATCAGTGCCATTGTAGAACATGGTCCATCACCTGTGAGTGCTGCTCCTTGACCTGACCGTCGATACAAGTCTGTTGACAGTGGAACATTACTGGTGACTTAAGCAGTAGAAAAGCATAGTTAAAACTCAGCCTATTGCTATTATATAGTCTGGCATGAAATCCTTGTTGGTTTGATGCAATTTTTGAACAACTCGCTGCAATTAAAATGAGTGAATGACAGCGTAATGTGCAATAAATTAATAAAAAATTGTAGGGAAGGAGCATTTTCCTAAAGTACAGAAAGGCCAGCGAAACATATTGAATATGTATCAGGAAAGAGGAAATACTAATATTTTCATCAAACAATAGTGCACTTTGCAAATATTTAAAATTAACAAATTTCACTGATGTTTTATCAGCTGTATCATGACACGAAAAAATGGTGGAAGCCTTGAAAGCACATGCAGTCTAAGGACAAATTACCTGTGTAATTGATGTCAAAGTAAAATTGAGCTGTGGAGTTAGTTTCTGTATCTACAGCTCAACAATTCTCTCATACATGTTTTGTGCACAATTGTAATGAGGAAATACAGTAGTAATTTAGGAGACAGGAAATCTACTCATCTGGCATTTTGCAAACACTTGTGAAACAGCTCTCTGCTCATCCATGATACCCAGAGTACTATAGGCAAAGGTGCATATGTTGATGCCCTGTTGTTTGACTTTTGAAAGGCATTTGGTACCACTCTGCAGTGTCAGTTGGCGAAAAAATATGAGCTTACTGAGTATAGGACTAATTTGTTTCTGGATTCAGAACTTCCTTGCAGGCAGAATTCTATATCTTATTGTTAATGGGAAGAAATTGGCAGAAGTAAACCTAATTTCTGGAGTACTGAGAATATGTTATGTAGCCATTACTCTTCGCAGTACATATAAGTGGTCTAGTGGATAATGGTGGAGGCTCTATAAGGCTTTTTTTTGTTTTTCTTCAGAAGATGCTGTTTCTTACAGGAAAGTAGCAGTGCCAGAAGGCTGTAGCATTAGGGAAGATTGATGTTGGATACAGGGACTGGCAGTTGACTGTGAATGTAAACAGATGTATCATTTTGTGTGTAAATAGGTGAAGAAATCCAGTACTGTTCTATTATGCTATTTTTGTAAACTCACTGTAAACAGTAACAACAGTAAAATACACTCCTGGAAATGGAAAAAAGAACACATTGACACCGGTGTGTCAGACCCACCATACTTGCTCCGGACATTGCGAGAGGGCTGTACAAGCAATGATCACATGCACGGCACAGCGGACACACCAGGAACCGCGGTGTTGGTCGTCGAACGGCGCTAGCTGCGCAGCATTTGTGCACCGCCGCCGTCAGTGTCAGCCAGTTTGCCGTGGCATACGGAGCTCCATTGCAGTCTTTAACACTGGTAGCATGCCGCGACAGTGTGGACGTGAACCGTATGTGCAGTTGACGGACTTTGAGCGAGGGCGTATAGTGGGCATGCGGGAGGCCGGGTGGACGTACCGCCGAATTGCTCAACACGTGGGGCATGAGGTCTCCACAGTACATCGATGTTGTCGCCAGTGGTCGACGGAAGGTGCACGTGCCCGTCGACCTGGGACCGGACCGCAGCGACGCACGGATGCACGCCAAGACCGTAGGATCCTACGCAGTGCCGTAGGGGACCGCACCGCCACTTCCCAGCAAATTAGGGACACTGTTGCTCCTGGGGTATCGGCGAGGACCATTCGCAACCGTCTCCATGAAGCTGGGCTACGGTCCCGCACACCGTTAGGCCGTCTTCCGCTCACGCCCCAACATCGTGCAGCCCGCCTCCAGTGGTGTCGTGACAGGCGTGAATGGAGGGACGAATGGAGATGTGTCGTCTTCAGCGATGAGAGTCGCTTCTGCCTTGGTGCCAATGATGGTCGTATGCGTGTTTGGCACCATGCAGGTGAGCGCCACAATCAGGACTGCATACGACCGAGGCACACAGGGCCAACACCCGGCATCATGGTGTGGGGAGCGATCTCCTACACTGGCCGTACACCACTGGTGATCGTCGAGGGGACACTGAATAGTGCACGGTACATCCAAACCGTCATCGAACCCATCGTTCTACCATTCCTAGACCGGCAAGGGAACTTGCTGTTCCAACAGGACAATGCACGTCCACATGTATCCCGTGCCACCCAACGTGCTCTAGAAGGTGTAAGTCAACTACCCTGGCCAGCAAGATCTCCGGATCTGTCCCCCATTGAGCATGTTTGGGACTGGATGAAGCGTCGTCTCACGCGGTCTGCACGTCCAGCACGAACGCTGGTCCAACTGAGGCGCCAGGTGGAAATGGCATGGCAAGTCGTTCCACAGGACTACATCCAGCATCTGTACGATCGTCTCCATGGGAGAATAGCAGCCTGCATTGCTGCGAAAGGTGGATATACACTGTACTAGTGCCGACATTGTGCATGCTCTGTTGCCTGTGTCTATGTGCCTGTGGTTCTGTCAGTGTGATCATGTGATGTATCTGACCCCAGGAATGTGTCAATAAAGATTCCCCTTCCTGGGACAATGAATTCACGGTGTTCTTATTTCAATTTCCAGGAGTGTACTTGTCATCAGTTGGGGTCTCTTACCAGGTTAGGTTTCTAGAAGAAGTTAAGATGATCCAACAAAAAGCAGTGGGTTTTGTCATGGGATTATTTAGCCAGCACAAGATGCAGAGGTGCAGAATAAACTCCAGTGGCAGTAGCTAAAAGAGAGGTGTTTTTTGTCAGGGACAGAGTTACTGTTGAATTTCTGGGATCATTGTTACAAGAGGAGACAGACAAGATACTGTGTCCACCTACAGACATATTGAGAGATGGCTAAAGCAAAACAAAAAAAAAAAATAATAATTATCAAAGTTTATAGACAGTTGTTTCTCCCATTCTTCATCTGCGAATGGAACAGAGGAGGGTACCCATTGTCATACACTGCAAACTGGCTTGTGGACTGTAGATGTAGGTATTCATGCAACTGGTGGATAAAGCAACATTCTGAAATAAATGATGTGTCTCTCATGTACAGTAATTGGTAGTTGCCCTTGCATACAACATTACAAAATGTAAAGTTGATCATTTAGCTGCCTGCTGCAATTTCTAGTGCCTTCAGTGCGTTGTTTATACTACATTGATATGACCATGAATCAAGTGTGTCTGCCCTAATTTGAAGATGCAAATGTACCATCCCTCTATCATCCCCACTATTATGTCTGTTTCAGATCTGGAGCTTATTACAACATATTCTGTTTGAGATGCATCTGCATGTAGTACTGAATTGGAACTTTAACAAGATGAACACTATATTTATTTAGTGATGTTACGGTTTTATGTCTTTTTTCCTGTTTCTATCAATTTATCGTGGTACAAGTAGTAGTTCCTGAATTCTTTACAAATGGTGACAAATGTGGAAATCACCTGGGATGTGACAATGATATGTATGTTACTGACTTCACCCATTGACAAAGTACATGTTTCTGAAAGCATAAGGATTTAGAAACAGGAGAAAGAAGTTTAAACAGAAGGTATGTGGGTGCAGTCGTTTATTTAAGAGTGTTTGGTGAAAACTGCAGGTGATTTAGAGTTATCAATCACAAGATATTCCAGTTTTAATGAAGTACTGAATCAGAATTTGTATTAGTGTGTGGGGGCCAGTGGCATCCATTGCTGCAAGTAGGGACAACAGTGCCAAAGGACATCACCTCATCATTACTGTGTTTAGAGCCTGTTGGCGAAGTTTTTGAGAAGCTGGCATAAGAACATGAAGGGCACAAACAGCTAGATGTAATGTGCAAAGGCAGACACCCCCTGCCAACAAGCAGATGGATAAGTCCAAGGAATGGAATATCAAGGAAAGGAAAACATTCCATCCAAAAAACATATTTTGTAAGAACAAGAATGAAGGGAGAATTATTGCAGATTGTGTTCCAAAAGAGCTTCCACTGGAGGAAGTGTTGTAGGATACTACATGTAAATGGGTAACTATTAATAAAGTGACTTGTCTAATGTTACCAAAGCCCAAAAAGTTAGAAGTGGGAGATTGCATCTTGGCTTGGCTGAGGCTGGACCTATGTAGGATGATAGACCACTTTAGTTACATCATAGACTTTGTATTTGTACATTTAATATTAACTAAGTCTGAATACATAGAGTGGCATAGACAGTGCTTTCAATTGCTGCATCAAAGTATGTTTTTGCTTGTTTCAATATTTACAGATTTAGATGGAGATTGGTTACAGAATCAAGATTATGTCGCATCATACACCGTCATTCAACCAAATGTCTGTAAGTTGGACAACGTTGATCATATGGCTCAGTGTGCTACAGAGTGTCGTTGATGCCCGTCTGATCACAATCATATTTTGTGGCTTGGAAAAATCGTGTGATTTGCTGCTGGCGATTCCTAAACTGTCTTGCTGGTTTGTGTCTGAGTCCCATGTGGCCCAGCAACAAAGTGATTGTAAAAATTGTACTTGCGAGTAGTTACTTTGGTAGGATGGAATTGTCTTGTCAATAGGAATTAGTTTCGGTCTGCAAGCTCCTCGAGTTGTTGGGGAACTGTTGGCTGGAGCAATGGAGCTTAGAAACTGAAGCCAGAATAGGTTATTCAATCCTAAACTATGAATGTAGATGGTGGTGATAGTGGTGATGATGATGTGAGTGCTGTGGTTGACTTACATAAATATTGTAACATTGTACAATGACTGAACTGGAAGACAAAGGGTCTTAATAATATGTTTAATTTCACCATATTAGTGTGTTCTTTCCTTAATGGTTTACCTTCCCTTTCCAGAGTATCATGGTAGTGTATGATATAGATAATGGGGAAAGAAATGGTAGGGATGGGTGGGAATTCATGACTTCCAGATGGACAGGGCATTGTGGTAATGCAATGACAAAAGCTGAAACTATGTGCCACACCAGGACTCAAGTCTGTATTTACCATTTCTCAAGAACAGCCGCCTTAAGTAATTCAGGCATCCGGACACAGTCCCTGACCGACTCAAATTTCCAACTTAACCACATGCTGCAATGTAGTGTCCCTTGTTCATTAAATCCCTACTCACAAGTTATTGATTCCCATAGGACTTAAGACAATATTAGTGTATCCACACAGAAACAAACGTCAAGGAGCTGTGACACTCCTATAGAAATATGTGTATTTGATTGGTGTGTATTCTGTCAAATATTTCCAACAGAACAGACACCACTAGTGATGATGCGGGTGATACACACACTTTTATATGAGTGCAATGACTTCTTGATATTTGTGTCAGTGTGGATGCACTAGTATCATATGAACTCTTAAGAGAATCAATAGCTTGTGACTATGGAATTAATGGACAAGGCATTTTGCATTGCAGCGAGTGATGAGTTGGAAGTTTGAGTTGGTCATGGACCATTTCCAGATGGCCAAAGCTGTTAAGACAACCACTTGTGAGAATCAGTAAATCTGGGTTCAAGTTCTGGTCCATCACAAATTTTCAGCTTTTGCCGCTGCATTACCACAGTCCCGTGTGCAGCTGGAAGTCACGAATTCTCACCCATCTCTTCCCCTTTTTTCCCCATTTTCTGTCTCATGTACACTGGTGTCCAAAATTAAAGTAACAAACCGAAATTTTAAGAGGTTCTTTTATTTTGCCACAAAACAGTATAATCAGGTGATAGTAAAGTAGAAACAATGTAAAGAATACAGAACATAAACAACTGAAACATGCTTAAGGGTAGACAAAAATGTTCTTTGTTTTTTCCAACTTAACAAATTTACAGACACATTCCAACAATTGGTTAATGCACACAGTATGGGATGTGACCACCTCTGGCAGCAATACAGGCACGACAAATGATGGGGCATGCTGTGAATGATGTCACCAATCTCATGTTGAGGTAATAATGCCCATCCTTCTTGCAGCACTGCTCACAAGCCTTTGAGAGTGATTGGTGGATGCTGACGTGATGCAATCCATGTCTCTAGTGCATCCCAGATGTGCTCTATGGGATTCAAACTGGGAGAGCGAGCAGGCCACCCCATGCGTGCAATATCTCCTGTTTCCAAGAAAACATCAACCACACGTGCTCTATGAGGTCGAGCACTATCATCCAGCAATATGAAGTCTGGGTCCATATCACCTCGCAACACCCACACATGAGATCTCAAGGTCTCGTCATGATACCTGACAGCACTTAAACCTAGCTGATTTAACTGTACAGTTTCATGAAGGGTTGTTCAAGTGATCAACATAATCCCTGCCCACGCCATTAGGTATAATCCTTGATATCAGTTTCTTACCACAGCCATAGGGTCCCGAACTCACATGCCACATTTCCCTACAGGTGTGAATTGTTCGAGAATCTGTCCAGACCAAAACAGGACTCATCTGTGAAAAGAACATTGGCCCACTTTTCGACTGTCCACGTGGCATGTTGATCTGTACACCATTTGCCTCGCCGCAACACGTCCAGTGGATGCTGTGAGGTCAGATGCCAGTTGTCATGCAGCACTAAGGCGGTACTGTCGTGCCCTGCCAGCCATATAACGGTTACCTCTTTCTGGTGTTAACGCGGAAGGCCCCGCCCTCGTCATCAGGACACAGTTTTGATCTCTATAAACTGTCACCACATCCGAAAAACAACAGAACGATTTGAATTAAGCCATCAGGCCACATCAGTTTGTGGCCATCCTCCTTCCATTCTTCCCTTGGCCCTCCACTTAGAGAGCCTGGTAGGCGTCTTCTCTGTGCCATACTGCACCATCTGTGACTGTGTACACAGCTATTGTGGATGTGGGACTACATGGCGAACACTATTCTGTTAGGTAGGTGCTCTGACGTCATTGCTGGCGTGGTTGTCCATTGACCAGAATGCCAGATTCTGAGCACAGCACGTTCGTATGGACATCTGTTGACAGTTTGTATGATTATATCATAGGTTAGACACAGGATGGGGAGGCAGTGGTTTGTTGCTTTGATTTTGGACACCAATGTGAATGTATGCACCAGCTGTGTCATCAGCGGTGGTGTCTTTTCTGATGGACATGTCAGACACAATTAAAATATCTTGGGCATTGGGTTTACATATGTTAGGGCAGGTAGGTCAACAGGTCGAGAATGTGTGGCTGGAATTAAAGCATGCAGCACCTGAAGGTAGGCCTGTGTTGTAACTGTCTCACACGTCCCTGTTAAACCACCGTTTACTGTCTCAGGCAGGTTGTTCAGCATGTGTTGCAGAAGCGACCAACGACCTTCCCACAGTGATAACATCACTTCCCATCATATCACCGAAGTTAAGCACTGTTGGACTTGGCTAGATCACTGTTGAACTTGGCTATGACTTGGATGGGAGACTGTTTGGGTCTGCCGAGTGCTGTTGGCAAGGGGGTGCGCTCAGCTCTTGTGAGGTTAGTTGAGGAGCTACTTGATTGAGAAGTAGAGGCTCCGCTCATTAAAACTGCCAACGGCCAGGAGAGTAGTGTGCTGACCACATGTTCCTCCATATCCGCACCCAGTGACGCCTGTCGGCTGAGGATGACAGGATGATCGGTCAGTACCCTTGGGCCTTCCTAGGCCTCTGCCGACGGTATTTAGTTTAGCTTCAGAAGTGAAGTTTTGATTGGTTCTTTCTCGTGGTATAAACAAATGTATGTACGAGTACAATGCCGCAATAATTGACCTGTGAAGTTATGTGCAACAGATTTTTATTCTAATCAGTATAAAGTTACTAAAAGTAATATTAATTAAATAGCCAAAAGGAGGTGAACTGTGTTTCAAATCGGTGAAACGGGGTGCTGGAAATCGGTATGAAATATTATCGACGAAGGAGTAAGAGTGTCATGATTTTTGCGTGAATCCTCCAAATGTAGTTACGAGGTCAGGCAGTAACACTGAGTAGTCCCAGTGGATGAGTTCAGAGTTTCATGTTTTAATGGCAGAAGAGGAAGAGCGGAAATCGGCTCAAGCACTTTAGCTGAGTGCAGATAAGATCAGCATTCAGTCGCAAAACATGTCAGTGAGTGGTCTGGATGCCACAAGCAAGCGAGGAGCTGGCGGCGGGATATGGAAACTTCACACAACAGGACGGCGACCTCACCACTGCAATTAAAGTGGCCGACACAGTTACAAGTGACCGGAGGCAGCAGGTTGAAAAAGCCGAGATCTCAAACTATTTTACATCTGCTGGACACACTTGTAACATTACATGCGGACATTTTAGTTTAGGCTTTACCGTGACTGTTATTGACATTAAATGAAACAACAAGTTTACTGTTACCAGTCACTGTTTTGACAGTGATTGGTAACAGTAAACCTGTTGTTTCATTTAAGACTTGTAACACCTCATAAAAGAATAGCCAATAGTGATGATAACTAAGTAGTCGAAGGAATTATTGGCATAGATAGAATTAAAAGAACGAACTGAGTAGTATTAAGGTTTACAGTCCTGATATGTACTCAACACAGGTACACTATATAGATGAAACAGTGGTAGAACCTCCTAGCATTGTTTCAGTAGAACCACTTGCACTTGGTCTGTGCGAATCAGTACCTACTGGTCAAGATGATACTCTGGCAATGACCAATTCAGCAGCAGATCAAATATCTCGAGGTGTCAAGCCTGATGCACAAAATGTTGCGATGTTGTCATTGATCGAGGCACTAAGTAATCCCAAGTCCGGGACAATGAGAAATTGCGAGCAGAAGTTAGTGAGGACAATGTCAGTGTAAAAACGGAAATAAAAAATGTGAAAACTTAGTATGATACAGTGAGAACTCACGTTTCAACAGCAATGTTACAGTTGAAATTGGTAGTAGAGAATGTCACTGAAAACCAATTTACCCAAGATAAAGTACAACTGGAACAACATGTTCGTTTGGAGTTACAAATTGTTGTTTTAAAGGTAGCCTCAGAACTCAGTTCTGTGAGTCAAAAAGTGTGAAACACATGCTAATGAAACTGAGTTACAACTCACAAATGAGGCTACCACACTTTCACAGAGAATGTAGAATTAAAGCAAGCAGCACATGACGAGGCGATCAGAAAAGAATTAACTAATATGTATAAGGAATACTGGCGTCCTATGGCTCGGAGCGTGGAATGTCAGGTCCCTTAATCAGACAGGTAGGTTAGAAAATTTAAAAAGAAAAATGGATAGGTGAAAGTTAGATATAGATGGAATTAGTGAAGTTCGGTGGTAGGAGGAACAAGACTTCTGGTTAGGTGAATACAGGGTTATAAATACAAAATAAAATAGGGGTAATGCAGGAGTAGGTTTAATAATGAATAAAAAAAACAGGAGCGAGGATAAGCCACTAAGAACAGTATAGTAAACGCATTACTGTTGCCAAGATAGACACGAAACCCACGCCTACTACAGTAGTACAAGTTTATATACCAACTAGCTCCGCAGATGACGAAGAGAGTGATGAAATGTATGATAAAAGAAATTTATGAGATAGTGAAGGAAGACGAAAAGTTAATAGTCATGGGGGACTAGAATTCGATACTAGGAAAAGGAAGAGAAGGAAAAGTAGCAGGTGAATACGGAATGGGGGTAAGGAATGAAAGAGGAGGTGGCCTGGTAGAATTTTGCACATAGCATAACTTAATCATAGCTAACACTTGGTTCAAGAATCATGAAAGAAGGTGTATACATTGAAGGGGTCTGAAGACACTGGAAGGTTTCAGATAAATTACATAATGGTAAGATAGAGATTTAGGAACCAGGTTTTAAATTGTAAGACATTTCCATGGGCAGTTGTGGACTCTGACCACAATCTATTGGCTATGAACTGTAGATTAAAATTGAAGCAACTGCAACAAGGTGGGAATTTAAGGAGATGGAACCTGGATAAATTGAAAGAAACAGAGGTTGTAGAGAGTTTCAGAGAAAGCATTAGGGAACGATTGAAAGAACAGGTGAAAGAGATACAGTAGAAGAAGAATGGGTAGCTTTGAGAGATGAAATAGTGAAGGCAGTATAGAATCAAGTAGGTAAAAAGACGAGGGCTAGTAGAAATCCTTGGGTAGCAGAAGAGATATTGAATTAAATTGATGAAACGAAAAAATATACAAATGAAGCAGGCAAAAAGGAATACAAATGTCTCAAAAATGAGATCGACAGGAAGTGCAAAATGGCTAAGTAGGGATGGCTTGAGAACAAATGTAAGGATGTAGAGCCATTTATCATTAGGGGTAAGATAGATACTGTCTACAGGAAAATTAAAGAGACCTTTGGAGAAAAGAGAACCACTGAGTGAATATCGAGAGCTTAGATGGAAAACCAGTTATAAGCAAAGGAGAGAAAGCAGGAAGGTGGAAGGAGTATATAGAGGGTTTATACAAGGGCGATGTACTTCAGGGCAATGTTATGGAAATGGAAGAGGACGTAGGTGAAGATGAAATGGGAGATATGATATACGTGTGAAGAACTTGACAGAGCTCTGGAAGACCTAAGTCGAAAAGAGGCCACGGGAGTAGAGAACATTCCATTAGAACTACTGATAGCCTTGGGAGAGCCTGTCCTGACAAAATCTGAAGCTATAAATAATGGGCTTTTCAACAGTCAAATCAAGTCGCTTTACTACCAAGGATTATATAACCATTTTGGCTGATCAGATCCATCCCATGGTGCAATATTTGTTGCGCAATGATGATGCTGAGTTCCAACAAGACACGGTCCCTGTTCACACAGCTCGCACCATCCAGTACTGGTTTTGTGAGCACGAGGATGAGTTGTCGCATCTTCCCTGGCCACAACTGTCACTATATCTCAATATTATTTATCTTTTGTGGTCTACTTGGATAAGAAGGGTGCGTGATCGCAATCCACCTCAATAATTATTATCTGATCTTGACACAATTTTGCAGGAAGAATGATATACTACAGCACAAATGAGTTATCCGAATGGGAAGGATATCGGTAGATGTGACGTACGTGTACAGACGAACGAATGAATACAGTTTCCGAAAAGTTGGATAATTTATTCAAGAGAAAGAGCTTCACAAATCGAGCAAATCAATAACGCGTTGGTCCGCATCCGGCCCTTATGCAAGCAGTTATTCGGCTCGCCATTTGTCGATAGAGTTATTGGATGTCCTCTTGAGGTATATCGTGCCAGATTCTGTCCAATTGGGGCATTAGATCGTCAAACTCCCTTCTCAATTGGAGAGAGATACGACGACCTTGTTGGCCAAGATAGGGTGTCGCAAGTACGAACACGAGCAATAGAAACTCTCATTGTGTGTGGGTGGAAGTAATATTGCTGAAATGAAAGCCCAGGATGGCTTGCCGTGTAACGCAACAAAACAGGGTATGACGTACCGCTGTGCTGTAAGGGTGCCGCGTATAACAAACAAACGAATCCTGCTATGAAAAGAAATGGCACCCCAGAGTAACACATCTGTTTGTCGGGCCGAACGGCGGGCGACAACGAGACTGCTGTCCGCAGCGACTCCAGACACGTCTTTGCTGGTTGTCAGGGTTCAATTCCTGTAAATGGGATTCTAGGCCGAATGTCGTTTCTTTTCATAGCAGGACCTATTTGCTTGTCACAGGCGGTATTTCTACAGCGCAGAGGTACGTCGATGATACTCATCGGCCCGTTTTGGTGATTTACGTGGCAAGTCATTTTCGGCTTACACTTCAGCAATATAGTGCCTGCCCGCACACGGCGAGAGTTTCTGCTGCTTGTCTTCATGATTACGACGTCCTAATTTGGCCAGCAAGGTCGCTGCATCTCTCAACTGTGAACGTTTGGAGCATTGTGGGCAGGGTCCTCCAACCAGCTCGAGAGTTTGACGATCTAACTCTCCAATTGAAAAGAATTTGGAACGATATCCCTCAGGAGGGCATCCAACAACTCTATCAATCAAGGGCAATCCGAATAAATGCTTGTATATGGGCCAGAGGCGGATCAGACATCACACACACTTGAAAAGTGCGATAAGCGATAATGTCTCTATCATTGAAGCTCTCAAGTCCTCCTACTTTGGACACTCTGTCACCTGGGTACCGTACTAAAGCTACAGTAACCCATCCATTACCTTGTCTATTATCATCATTATTGTCCAAAGTGAAATTCAGTGCACATCCACAAAACACTGAGGGACCATGTAAAAACACTTGTCCACTGACACCATTCTCAGTGCTCATCTCGATGTTGTCTACAGCTTTGTACACTGTAAGGCGCGAACGTCTTCTCCTCCTGTAGTAACGCGGCATCTCTGCAAGTAAGTCGTCAACGTGCCATAGAAGTTTAGGCAGCGTGGAATGACGGACACACATCTGTCATCCGTTCTCAGTGAGATTCGATGCCCAGCTGGGTTAAGATTCGCTGTTTCTCCGAGATGTGGCAGCACTGTATACTAATTTTTGCATACTGTACGCCCCAAAAACACCTTTAAATTTGTTTTGTTGTTGTGGTCTTCAGTCCTGAGACTGGTTTGATGCACCTCTCCATGCTACTCTATCCTGTGCAAGCTTCTTCATCTCCCAGTACCTACTGCAACCTACATCCTTCTGTATCTGTTTAGTGTATTCATCTCTTGGTCCCCCTCTACGATTTTTACCTTCCACGCTGCCCTCCAATATTAAATTGGTGATCCCTCGATGTCTCAGAACATGTCCTACCAACCGATCCCTTCTTCTAGTCAAGTTGTGCCACAAGCTCCTCTTCTCCCCAATTCTATTCAATACCTCCTCATTAGTTATGTGATCAACCCATCTAATCTTCAGCTTTCTTCTGTAACACCACATTTCGAAAGCTTCTATTCCCTTCTTGTCTAAGCTATTTATCGTCCATGTTTCACTTCCATACATGGCTACACTCCATACAAATACTTTCAGAAACGACTTCCTGACACTTAAATCAATACTCGATGTTAACAAATTTCTCTTCTTAAGAAACGCTTTCCTTGCCATTGCCAGTCTACATTTTATATCCTCTCTACTTCGACCATCATCAGTTATTTTGCTCCCCAAATAGCAAAACTCCTTTACTACTTTAAGTGTGTCATTTCCTAATCTAATTCCCTCAGCATCACCCGACTTAATTCGATTACATTCCATTATCCTCGTTTTGCTTTTGTCGATGTTCATCTTATACGCTCCTTTCAAGACACTGTCCATTCCGTTCAACTGCTCTTCCAAGTCCTTTGCTGTCTCTGACAGAATTACAATGTCATCGGCGAACCTCAAAGTTTTAATTGCTTCTCCATGGAATTTAATACCTACTCCGAATTTTTCTTTTGTTTCCTTTATTGCTTGCTCAATATACAGGTTGAATAACATCGGGGATAGGTTACAACCCTGTCTCACTTCTTTCCCAATCACTGCTTCCCTTTCATGCCCTTCGACTCTTATGACTGCCATCTGGTTTCTGTACAAATTGTAAATAGCCTTTCGCTCTCTGTATTTTACCCCTGCCACCTTCAGAATTTGAAAGAGAGTATTCCAGTCAACATTGTCAAAAGCTTTCTCTAAGTCTACAAATGCTAGAAATGTAGATTTGCCTTTTCTTAATCTTTCTTCTAAGATAAGTCGTAGGGTCAGTATTGCCTCATGTGTTCCAACATTTCTACGGAATCCAAACTGATCTTTCCCGAGGTCGGCTTCTGCCAGTTTTTCCATTCGTCTGTAAAGAATTCGCGTTAGTATTTTGCAGCTGTGGCTTATTAAACTGATAGTTCGGTAATTTTCACATCTGTCAACACCTGCTTTCTTTGGGATTGGGATTATTATATTCTTCTTGAAGTCTGAGGGTATTTCGCCTGTCTCATACATCTTGCTCACCAGATGGTAGAGTTTTGTCAGGACTGGCTCTCCCAAGGTTGTCAGTAGTTCTAATGGAATGTTGTCTACTCCGGGGGCCTTGTTTCGACTCAGGTCTTTCAGTGCTCTGTCAAACTCTTCACGCAATATCATATCTCCCATTTCATCTACATCCTCTTCCATTTCCATAATATTGTCCTCAAGTACATCGCCCTTGTACAGGCCCTGTATATACTCCTTCCACCTTTCTGCTTTCCCTTCTTTGCTTAGAACTGGGTTTCCATCAGAGCTCTTGATATTCATGCAAGTGGTTCTCCTTTCTCCAAAGGTCTCTTTAATTTTCCTGTAGGCAGTATCTATCTTACCCCTAGTGAGATAACCCTCTACATCCTTACATTTGTCCTCTAGCCATCCCTGCTTAGCCATTTTGCACTCCCTGTCGATCTCATTTTTGAGACGTTTGTATTCCTTTTTGCCTGCTTCATTTACTGCATTTTTATATTTTTTCCTTTCATCAATTAAATTCAATATTTTTTCTGTTACCCAAGGGTTTCTACTAGCCCTCGTCTTTTTACCTATTTGATCCTCTGCTGCCTTCACTATTTCATCCCTCAAAGCTACCCATTCTTCTTCTACTGTATTTCTTTCCCTCATTCCTGTCAATTGTTCCCTTATGCTCTCCCTGAAACTCTGTACAACCTCTGGTTTAGTCAGTTTATCCAGGTCCCATCTCCTTAAATTCCCACCTTTTTGCAGTTTCTTCAGTTTTAATCTACAGTTCATAACCGATAGATTGTGGTCAGAGTCCACATCTGCTCCTGGAAATGTCTTACAATTTAAAACCTGGTTCCTAAATCTCTGTCTTACCATTGTATAATCTATCTGATACCTTTTAGTATCTCCAGGGTTCTTCCATGTATACAACCTTCTGTTATGATTCTTAAGCCAAGTATTAGCTATGATTAAGTTATGCTCTGCGCAGAATTCTACCAGGCGGCTTCCTCTTTCAATTCTTAGCTCCAATCCATATTCACCTACTACGTGTCCTTCTCTTCCTTTTCCTACTGATGAATTCCAGTCACCCATGACTATTAAATTTTCGTCTCCCTTCACTACCTGAATAATTTCTTTTATCTCATCATACATTTCATCAATTTCTTCGTCATCTGCAGAGCTAGTTGGCATATAAACTTGTACTACTGTAGTAGGTGTGGGCTTCGTGTCTATCATGGCCACAATAATGCGTTCACTATGCTGTTTGTAGTAGCTTACCCGTACACCTATTTGTTTATTCATTGTTAAACCTACTCCTGCGTTACCCCTATTTGATTTTGTATTTATAACCCTGTATTCACCTGACCAGAAGTCTTGTTCCTCCTGCCACCGAACTTCACTAATTCTCACTATATCTAACTTTAACCTATCCATTTCCCTTTTTAAATTTTCTAACCTACCTGCCCGATTAAGGGATCTGGCATCCCACGCTCCAATCCGTAGAATGTCAGTTTTCTTTCTCCTGATAATGACGTCCTCTTGAGTAGTCCCCGCCCGGAGATCCGAATGGGGGACTATTTTACCTCTGGAATGTTTTACCCAAGAGGACGCCATCATCATTTAATGATACAGTAAAGCTGCATGCGCTCGGGAAAAATTATGGCTGTAGTTTCCCCTTGCTTTCAGCCGTTCGCAGTACCAGAACAGCAAGGCCATTTTGGTTAGTGTTACAAGGCCAGATCAGTCAATCATCCGGACTGTTGCCCCTGCAACTACTGAAAAGGCTGCTGCCCCTCTTCAGGAACCACACGTTTGTCTGGCCTCTCAACAGATACCCCTCCGTTGTGGTTGCACCTACGGTACAGCTATCTGTATCGTTGAGGCACGCAAGCCTCCCCACCAACGGCAAGGTCCATGGTTCATGGGGGGGCTTTAAATTTAACAGTTCTAAATGTATTGTGCATAACGCTACCATTTTCTGAAACCCAAAAATGAGGACACCCTCAACAGCATTGATAGACATGCTTTTAGGACGGTTCTGGTCCGGATATCAAATGGTTCAAATGGCTCTGAGCACTATGGGACTTAACATCTGAGGTCATCAGTCCCCTAGAACTTAGAACTACTTAAACCTAACTAACCTAAGGACGTCACACACATCCATGCCCGAGGCAGGATTCGAACCTGCGACCGTAGCGGTCGCGCGGTTCCAGACTAAAGCGCCTAGAACCGTCCGGATATCAATAAGAGGGTAGAATAAGGTAAAAATTGCTGACGTCATGTCATATAGAGAAGGGCTAGAATTTTTTTTTGTTTTTACTAAAAAAGTATGACTGTGGTACCTGTTATTTCTAGTAGAGTACCCCAAGTGATCAGTACTAGATTGGGATGTTTTTGTTTGGAAATAAGAATTTTGCATTACCGTAAAACATTCACTAACATTTTCCTATCGCGATCCAGGATAATCCTTTTAGGACAGCCGAATGAACATTATAACATTATTAGTTCAATTTTGTGTTTGCGAATTGCTATATTACATATGGTACAAAAAAAAAATAATAAAATGTCACACATATCTAAATTACTTTGGAGCCAATGTCCCATTTATATTTCCCACCGGACTGCCATGGACTGCAGCAAATGTCTCATTGTGTTATTCAGTCTCGAGGATGTCGGAAATGTGGCAGTATAGAGCATCAAAAACGCCTCAAGTGAAACAAAGTATTCAAGTAAAATTACCAGTTCGTGTCTCTGTATGGTGAGAAAGTATTTTCGACTGATAATAAAATACTGTATTTGAAAGTTCCTGCCGCGCGGAGTGACCGCGCGGTTTGACGCGCCATGTCACTGATTGCGCGGCCCCTCTCGCCGGAAGTTCGGGTCCTCCCTCGGGCGTAGGTGTGTTTGTTGTTCTTAGCATAAGTTAGTTTAGGTTAGTTTAAGTAGTGTGTAAGTCAAGGGACCGATCACCTCAGCTGTTTGGTCCCTTAAGAACTCACACACATTTGAAAGTTTCTTTTGTCGACACAAATATTTGAGAAACATTTTGCAATTGAAATGTCTAAAATTAAATTTTAGCGTTTTAGCCTCTTTTAGAGTCAACTGTCAGCCAATGAACACAGACATCACAGCTATCTCTAAGCTGAAAAGATCGAAACATTGGTAATAAGCAGTATAAATCGATATTGTTGGTTTTACTAGTATAACACATCGAATGCAAGCAGATAGAAATGGTGTAATTCAATAACCGAAGTAAAAAACGTATAAACTACTGACGATATGAAATGCATACAAAAATCAAAAGATCATCAATTGTCAAATCTAAAAAATGCGGACATTAGCAGAATTCTAAAAATACCGGGTGATCAAAAAGTCAGTATAAATTTGAAAACTTAATAAACCACGGAATAATGTGGATAGAGAGGTAAAAATGGACACACATGCTTGGAATGACATGGGGTTTAATTAGAACAAAAAAAAAAACGAAGTCCACAAAATGTCCGACAGATGGCGCTGGACAGCAAAACGTCAGTAACTGCTACCGTGACGGGTGAGAGGTACGCCGATATGTTACAGAATCGCATCATTCCCAGCCTGGCTGATAAACACCTGATGGAACGTACGATGTTTATGCAGGATGGCGCTCCACCCCACCATACTGCTAGACGCGTGAAAGATCTGTTGCGCGCGTCGTTTGGTGATGATCGTGTGCTCAGCCGCCACTTTCGTCATGCTTGGCCTCCCAGGTCCCCAGACCTCAATCCGTGCGATTATTGGCTTTGGGTTTAACTGAAGTCGCAAGTGTGTCGTGATCGACCGACATCTCTAGGGATGCTGAAAGACAACATCCGACGCCAATGCCTCACCATAACTCCGAACATGCTTTACAGTGCTGTTCACAACATTATTCCTCGACTACAGCTGTTGTTGAGGAATGATGGACATATTGAGTATTTCCTGTAAAGAACATCGTCTTTGCTTTGTCTTACTTTGTTATGCTAATTATTGCTATTCTGATCAGATGAAGCGCCATCTGTCGGATATTTTTGAACTTTTGTTTTATTTTGGTTCTAACAAAACCCCATATAATCCCAAGCATGTGTGTCAATTTGTACCTCTCTATCTACATTATTCCGTGATTTATTCAGTTTTCAAATTTATACTGACTTTTTGATCACCTGGTATATGCGGATCCTATGTTAAACGCAGGAAATGCGGACATGTTCACGTAATGCAGATGTATCATAATTCCGATTATACAGGGTGGCGCAGGGAAACGGGAAATTTCGAAATAACGTCATTTCCATGAACAAATTCATAAAACTAGTAATTTATTAACGAAAGTGAATGTATTCAGTATGCCATTATTCAGTATGTCTTTACAATCAAAATGTCCAAAAGTGTCCCTTTACTTTTTAAAGATGACATCGGAAATATGTGCTCCCATGCGGCGTTCACACTCTAACAGCCTGTTATGAAAACTCTGGAATGCGCGGTGTAGCAAATCTTGGGGAATGGCAGTGATTTCGTTTTCAATGTTCTCCTTCAGTTCATGGATTGTTGCAGGACGTGTACGGTACACCTTGCCTTTAAGATGTCCCCACAGGAAGCAGTCGCACACACTAAGATCAGGGGATCTCGCAGGCTATGCAATGTCACCGTTACGTGAAATAATGCGTCTTCCAAACAATTGACGAACTGCTGCCATCGATTGTCGAGCAGTGTGTGACGTGGCTCCGTGCTCCTGAAACCACATATTTTCGACGTTTAAGCTCGTACAGTCTCGGTGTAAAGAATGTTTGAAGCATTTCAACATATCGAGCGGATGTTACTGTCACTGCACTACCATCCTCACGTTCAAAAAAATAAGGGCCGATAACACCATGACATGATACAGCACACCATATTGTGACCTTGGCGCTATGTAGTGGTCGCTGATGATACTTACAAGGATTGCCCTGTGCTCAATAACGAAAATTCTGTTTGTTCACGAATCCGTTCAGGTGGAAATGGGCTTCGTCTGATATCCATAAGTTACCAAGGAAATTCGCGTCCTCGTTGATTTTAGCCAATATCTGGCTACTAAACCATATGTGACGCTGTGTCTCGTTCATATAAGTGTTGCTCAATCTGCAACTTATAGAGATGGAAGTCTAATTCGTGCAGTATTCTTTGTAAGCTTCGTCGCTTAATCCCAAGCGAAGATGCATGCTCTCGAACGGAGCGGCGAGGACTTCTCTCGATTGCAGCTCTAGCAGCTGCAATGTTCTCTGGGGTACGTACCGTTGGAATGCCACCTGGAGGTTTCTTTTTCAAGGCAGATCCTGTTTCTTCAAAATTACGCACCCACGTTGTAATCGCATGCGCAGATGGGACACGTCCATGACGTCCAAGCTGGTAATGCTGTCGAAATGTTCTCTGCGCGGCAGTCGCACTATCACCATTTTTGTAAAACGCTCTAACAGCTTATTAAAAACCTTCAACATTTGTGAGTGACCATTTGTAGCTGCAGTTTATGGCGGGTCATGGCCCATCGAACATAGGCCGGTGTGAGATGGAGGTTACACCATTAAGTTAAGTAACGGTTTATACCTTGTACATATGTACTTTTTGTGTTTTCCTTTTTTTTCGTTTATAAATGTATACCTATAGTGTTCTTTTAATCATTGATAAAGGTCTCCTTAGGGACTTGTGGGGTTTATTGTTCTGAAGAAGGTGTAGTTATCTACGCCGAAACCTAGGTTAACGCTAGGTACTTTTTTACAATCGAGGAGGGTTTCTAGTCTTTTAATATACTGACCAACGATTGCTGACGCGCTGCGATGTTGAAGGTTGTTGCTCTCACAGCTACTGCACGTTCCGCACCAGTCAAATTTTCCATGATTACTAAATGGCAATGCGTTCACATCAATTGTGCAAAGTTTCGAACATCTGCCGGCGCTACAGTGGTGCCAACTGTAACGTTCAAAATTTCCAGTTCCCCTGCGCCACCCTGTACATGAACAGTAATTAAATTCTCTCTAATTGCTGTCTTTCCTAGTGCTGCAATTTTAATAACCAACAGCGTACATAGATGTACAGTAGAACGGATTGTAGGGCAACTCGGAAATGCACGGGAGCAGAGTTGCAGCGTCGAGCTCACCATTCAGTAGGGAGGAGTATGGAGCGAACTATTCCGACAGCTAGGGTGACGGCGGAGGCACGCAGTGCAGCTTTAAGGGCGGTGGGGGCAGGCGCGAAGGTCAAGGCGAGCGGCAGCGGTGACCTTGCCCACTGCCCCCTGTCCTGGGCCAGGCTGAATCAGCGGCCTTGGCGCCGTACCAGAGGCTGCGCGCGGCCAGCACTGGGTCACAAGCGTGACCGGGCCGCCTTTCGCTGGCCGCGTTCGCGAGAGAAGGTGAAAGCGAACGAATGCAGCAGCCCTGCTCCTAGCAGGCCCGCTATAAATAGCCAACAGCTTAACGAGGTGATCACCCATCGTGGTTTACGCTCAGCGGCTCTGCTGAAGGGTCTGAGGTGGGAGGGGTGGGTGTGCTGGTGGGGGGAGGGGGGAGGGAAGCAGGCAAAACAGCCGTCTCGATGACAAGCATATGGATTATATGGGGTAAGAGCATATGGACTATCAGACCAATTGTGTGATTGGATTGAAGAGTTCCTACATAACAGAACGCAGCATGTCATTCTCAATGGAGAGAAGTCTTCCTAAGTAAGAGCGATTTCAGGTGTGCCGCAGGGGAGTGTCGTAGGACCGTTGCTACTCACAATATACATAAATGACCTTGTGGATGACTTCGGAAGTTCACTGAGGCTTTTTGCAGATGATGCTGTGGAGTATAGAGAGGTTGTAACAATGGAAAATTGTACTGAAATGCAGGAGGATCTGCAGCGAATTGACGCATGGTGCAGGGAATGGCAATTGAATCTCAATGTAGACAAGTGTAATGTGCTGCGAATACATAGAAAGATAGAGCCTTTATCATTTAGCTACAAAATAGCAGGTCAGCAACTGGAAGCAGTTAATTCCATAAATTATCTGGGAGTACGCATTAGGAGTGATTTAAAATGGAATGATCATATAAAGTTGATCGTCGGTAAAGCAGATGCCAGACTGAGATTCATTGGAAGAATCCTAATGAAATGCAATCCGAAAACAAAGGAAGTAGGTTACAGTACGCTTGTTCGCCCACTGCTTGAATACTGCTCAGCAGTGTGGGATCCGTACCAGATAGGGTTGATAGAAGAGATAGAGAAGATCCAACGGAGAGCTGCGCGCTTCGTTACAGGATCATTTAGTAATCGCGAAAGCTTTACGGAGATGATAGATAAACTCCAGTGGAAGACTCTGTAGGAGAGACGCTCAGTAGCTCGGTACGGGCTTTTGTTAAAGTTTCGAGAACATACCTTCACCGAAGAGTCAAGCAGTATATTGCTCCCTCCTACGTATATCTCGCGAAGAGACCATGAGGATAAAATCAGAGAGATTAGGGCCCACACAGAAGCATACCGACAAACCTTCTTTCCACGAACAATACGAGACTGGAATAGAAGGGAGAACCGATAGAGGTACTCAAGGTACCCTCCACCACACACTGTCAGGTGGCTTGCGGATTATGGATGTAGATGTAGATGTAGACAACCACAGATTCCCGGTCACACGAAAGCGAATCCAGGATTGTGAGAGCATACACAAATGCAAACAGTGAATAAAAAGTAGATTACGGGACTATTCGGAAAGTAAGATCTGACAGGTCGCGAAATAGAAACCAAAGAGAAAATCCGATGAAGCTTTGAATAAATGTATTGGGCAGCGTTTCTAGTACACCTGTCGATCGCGTAACATCCGTCTTTTCAGTTCCGAGCGCACAGTGAGCACGTAAAGATGCCTAGCAGAATAGTGTCTCCCGCCAAATGTGGGTGCCCGCTGCGAGCTTCCGCCTGATTTCGTGCATTTCCTTCTTCGCGACAATTCTCGGCCGTATAGTGCAGGGGCAATGAGAGCGCCCCTACAGCGTTTTCGATGGGAAGTGTTGGATCGTCTACCATATAACCTGGACTTGGCTCTCTCAGTTGTTCATCCCTGCTCACGTGAGCCGCTGGCTATGAAGATAACATTTTGGCACAGGCAACGGACTGCAGACCAGAGTAGAGAAGTGGCGGGAAGCACAGGCGGTTGCTTTCGACGACGAGGGTATTGGAAGACTGGTTCAACGCTACGAAAAAGGCGAAGTCGGAACGGCGACTACGTAGAGAAGCAGCTTGAAGCTGTAGCAAACTGTTGCAAACAAAACATTTTTGATTTTTTCAGTGGTTTCCAATTCACGACCGATCGGATCTTACTTTCTGTTCAAGCAACTCATAATTATTTGTTCAAATGGCTGAAATGGCTCTAAATGCTATGGGACTTAACATCTGAGGTCATCAGTCCTCTAAACTTAGAACTTCTTAAATTTAAGTAACCTAAGGACATTACACACATCTATGCCCGAGGCAGGATTCGAACCTGCGACTGCAGCAGCCTCGTAGTTCCGGACTGAAACGCCTAGAGCCGCTCGGCCACCGCGGCCGGCACAATTATATGTTCATTTGCTTTACTAATATATAGGGTGGTTAGAAACAGTCTGAAAAGCCTGTAAAGGTTTTGCAGTGTAGGTTGTGCCGATAAAAAACTGCTATGAAAAGAATTCGGCACGTTGCGTCGTTCCCGAGTTAATTAGCACTGAAGTCAGCGAATCAGCCGCTGCGCGCGCAAACTCAAGCCGCCCGCCAGATACAATTAGTCTCATAGCGTATAGTATAATTATGGCCGAGATTGCTCAGCCTGTGGCTCGGTTTCTATCCTTACTACCGTCCCATGTCCAATTTCTGTTTCGTTCTCTTATTCTGTTTCAGGAAACCAAACGAACAACGCGTTTGGCGACACTGTCGGACGGGTGGGGGGGGTGGGGAGGGGTGGGGGAGCCCTGCGAACCATGGCAAGGCCTCCTAGACCACGCGGCTACCCAGCGCGGCTTCTATGCAAGAAGAAAAGAAGAATCTATTTAGTCACACCGGTGAGGGACGCTTGTCACGATAATTGTTTGCTTCTTCTTTACTTTACTCAAAATAACTCTCAAAGTATCAAGTGACTGTTTTAGCTTGTTCCCGTAAACACTATTCGCATCACGAAGTATTGCAAACACTGATATTTTGACACGCTACATTTCTTTAAAATGTCGAGCATACGACCACCTGGTCTTCATTTTCCAGTTCTTGTTAGCAACGTAAAATTCCGGCATTTTTTATTCCACTGTTGCCCGAATATATCATGTCGATCTCATTTTTATCGCGATCCATCACATCAGGCTCAACGGTTTGGTATTACCGCGAAGATAAATTGTTAGCACATTTTTTCGCGTTTTTAGCTTGCAGCTGGAGTATTGTTCGCTGAAAATATGCGCCTTCTTGATGGTTTTTTGCTGAACAAATCGCCTTGATAGACTTTTACATACTCGTGATGTGTTACAACTGTAGATTTATTGTCTAAATTGAGACATTAACATTTATTATGGGATGGTGGCAGTCTTCTTGGTTAATTTGTTTTCCCCTTACGTTACTGCAATACATTTTAAAATTACAAGATCTTTTTCCTAGAGTTACCCATGAAAGGCGTTGAACCTAAAACTGTGAATGATTCCGCAAAAATACCTTCATACGAATGCTTTTTGTTATGCTTTCAATCACTTTGTTCAACTTCAGAAACTGTCGGTTGTATCACATTTTTTTGTCTGACGTAATGCATGTTTCATTTTCGTCTTTTTGAACCTGACGTGGAAAAAAACTTAAAACATTTAAATCTGTACCGTCCGAGCACATAGAACACATGCTCTGTAGGATGCCCGTTCGAATCCGTGTCCGGCAACCAGTTTTACGTTTCCCATGCAAACCCTAATGTTCCTTCCTTTTTTTCACATAAATTTATTGTAATTGCTCTTGTTGTCACCTGAAGAAGCTTCAGGCAGAGATACCTAGGCCCCTAAATAGTTTTTGCATTATCTGGAGGAACTCCATATACTGTAAGCGTAAATAGCTCTAGGGAGATTTATTATTAGTCTAGGAACGACCCAATAGATCAAAACAACTTTACTAGCGTATTTTTCGCAATTTGATTTCGTGACTTTGTCTTAGTGGCGTCTTTCAACGGACTTTGCATTCCGCTATTGTTCGTTCGTACGTTCCATCGCAGTATGGACGAAACATGGCCGCTACAGCTGCGTTGACCTGGCTCTGAGCCTATGGGACTTAACATCTGAGGTCATCAGTCCCCTAGAACTTAGAACTACTTAAACCTAACTAACCTAAGGACATCACACATATCCATGCCCGAGGCAGGATTCGAACCTGCAACCGTAGCGGCCGCATGGTTCCAGACTAAAGCGCCTAGAACCGCTCGGCCACTCCGGCTGGTTGACCAGTCTCTTGTTTTTGTATACATAGTGTTTCACAATTCATGATGCACACTTTGGAGGTTGTAGAGGGCACTTGGCAGATCAAGTTTTATACAGGAACCCATTTCCGGAACCATCATCCAACGACGCTACAGAGCGTCAACGTTACAGGCGCCGGCGCCCGTAAAAGTTTGTATACAGGGTGAACATTAATAAAACCGACAAACTGCAGGAACGGATTCTTGACTGGAAATGGATTGAGAAAACGTCCTGTGAGCAGGTGTCCGAAATTGTATCGTTGCCACGGTAGATGTCGCTGACGAAGGGAAGTTCCTCTGAACACGTGCCATTTGTTCCTTGTGTGTTGCAGGCTGTGTGATGGACGCAGCGTACTATAAGCAGCAGAATGGTCTGGTATTCATGTCGGGATCGAGCCGAGATGGTGTTTGTGTACTGCCAGGCAGATGGAAACGGTCGAGAGGCAGCACGGCTGTACCAAAACAAGTATCCTCCCAGACACCAACCACATCGCACAACATTTCAAGCCCATTTTGAGCGTTTGTGTGATCATGGATCCTTTCAGACAAAAGAAAGTGCAGGGAGGCGGTGGACTGTACTTACATCAGAACTGGAGGACCGGGTTCCACGGGATATTGAGACGAACTCATTATAAGCTCCATGGTGTAAGACTAAGTACGATTATGTGTATCCTGCGTGACAACCGCTACTATCCCTATCGCCTGTTGCGAGTGCAAGGATCATCAGCAGCGCATTTCCCTCTACTAGAAGAATTTTGTCGATGGTTTTTGCACCAGAGCATCAGAATTATGGGTTTTCTATGGTCAGTTTTTCTACCGACAAAGCAACCTTTACCAGAACTGGCATCATCAATTTGCGTAATCGTCGCCTATGGGCTACAGACATTCCTCGCGAAATGGTTGAGGTGTCTCATCAGCATCGGTCCTGCATCAGTGTGTCAGCAAGAATTCTTGGCGACCACATACCTGGAACGCCTGTTTTCCACAATGCATCGACGGAGGATCGTACCTGGACTTACTGCGGAATACTCTGCCCGGGCTAGTTGAGAATGTGTCTTTGGCAATACGACAGGTTATGTGGTTTCTGCATAATGGAGCACCACCCCAGTTCCGCGTTAAGTTTGCCGACACCTCAAAAACATCTTCCCCGGACATTGGATAGGACGGGGAGGCCCTTTAGCATAACCTGCTAGATCACTGGACTTAAACCCCCAGGATTTTTACCGCTGGCGAAATCTGAAAAGCGTCGTGTATGATGAACTAGTTCCTGGTGTGTGGACCCTTCCACAGCGTGTTCACGAGGCCTATGACGCTGTAAAAGAGTGCGGCAATCCGTGATGTGACGTATGAACGCGTGCACTGCATCCCATGAAGACCACTTGCAACACTTGTGACGTGGATGCGATGCAGCTCTGTGCTGTGTTCCGGAACGATTTGTTCTCGTTGCATGCACACTATCCATTTCTTAACACACGTTCATAAGACAGTTTTCCTCCTTTTCCTGTCAGGAATCAGTCCCTGGAGTTTGTCGGTTTTATTAAAGTTCATCTTGTATACCGGTTGAATACATGATGATCTTAAAACCTTTCAAGGATGGTGGAGAAGGATAAATTAATCAATTTGAGGTAAGGGTCCCTGGTTCAGAAAAAAATGAATCGAAAGTTCCAACATGAAATTTTCACTCTTCAGCGGAACATGCGCTGATATGAAACTTCCTGGAAGATTAAAACTATGTGCCGGACGGAGACTCGAACTCGAGACGTTTGCCTTTCGTGGGCAAGTGCTCTATCATCTGAGCTACCCAAGCACGACTCACGACCCGTCCTCACAGCTTCAATTCTACCAGTGCCTCGTCTCCTACTTTCCAGACTTCACAGAAGCTCTCCTGCAAAGGTCCCGAGTTCAGTCTCGATCCGGCACACAATTTTAATCTGCCAGGAAGTTTCGAATCGAATCATTTTGACCTCTCCGACAGCGAATACATGTATCGGTACTTCCGTTGCTAGGAATGTAGGGCATGCAACTTTCAGAGGTGGTTGTGTGAACCAAGAGAAGAAAAAATGTCTAGTAAACATGGGTTCTAAATTGAATCCAGAGGAGCTATGAGCACTTGTTAATCTTCGCTAGTGTGAAACACATCTCCTCTATTTAACACGTGCTCATAGCGCTTAAGGTATGCTTTTTAGAGTCCATGTTTACCAGATGTTTTTTGCTTGCTTTGGTCCATATTACCACACCTGAGGATTGCCTACCATACAGTCTGAGCAATGACAGTGCCGGTACATGTGTTCCACTGTCAGAGTTATCAGAACGGTTTCGCTTATAACTTTCGACTCGTTCGTTTGCGGTGCTGGGACCCATGCCTGAAACTGATACATTTATCCTTCTCCGTCATTTTTGAAAGCTTGTGACACCACCACGGGATCACCATTTATACACATACATTTAAAGGCGGCGGGACAGGTAACTTCAACTATCTGTAGTGGCGTCGGACGACGTTTCCAGACATTGTTTCCTATGCAAAACTTGATGTACTAAGTCCTCTCCACAATCTCTAGAAGTGTGTAACATGAACTATGAAACACGCTTTGTATGCTCTAGGATAAGCGAAGTTCGGTGGCAAGATGAACAGGACTTCTGGTCATGTGAGTAGGGGGCTATACACACAAAATCAAATAGAGGTAATGCAGGAGTAGGTGTGATAATGAACAAGAAAAATGGAATACTGGTAAGCTTATATGAGCAGCATGGTGAACAAGTTATCGTAGCCAAGATAGACTTAAAGCCATCACCCACCACAGTAATACAAATTTATGTGCCAACGAGCTCCACAGGTGATGAAGAGATTGAAAAAAAAATGTATGCTGAGGAGAAAGGAAATTATGCAGATAGTTAAGGATGAGGAAAATTTAATTGTGATGTTTGATTGGAACTCGATAGCAGGAAGAGAAGGAAAAGTAGTAGGAGAACATGAACTGGGGGAAATAAATAAAAGAGGAAGCCACCTGGCATAATATTACACAGAGCATAATTTAATCATCGCTAAGACTTAGTTTAAGAATCCTGAAAGAATGTTGTATACGTTGAAGAGAAGTGGTGACACTCAAAGATTTCAGATTGATTGTACGAGGATGAGACAGAGATTTCGGAAACAGATTTTCCCATGGACTCTGACCATAATTTATTGTTTATGAGCTATAGATTAAAACAGATGAATTCGCAAAAAGGTAGGAAATTGAGGAGATGGGAAATGGACAAGTCGAAAGAACCAGAGATCTATCAGAGTTTCAGCGGGAGCATTAGTCAACGACAGACAAACAGGGGAAAGGAATACAGTAGATGACGAATGGGTAGCCCTAAGAGATAAAATAGTGAGGGCAGGAAACTATGAAATTGGCAAAAAGAAAGCAGCTATTGGAAATATTTGGATAGGAGATGTTGAATTGAATTGAAGAAGGTGAAAATACAAAACTTCAGAAATGAAGCTGGCGAAAGCGAATACAAATGTCTAGAAAATGAGATTGACAGGAAATGCAAAATGGCTAAACAAGAATGGCTAGAGGACAAATGTAAGTCTGTAGAAACATGTATAACTAGAGGAAAGCTAATGCCACAATAGGAAAATTAAAGAGGCCTTTGGAGAAAGGAGAAACAGCTGTATGAACATCAAGAGCTTGGATGGCGGTACTAAGCAAAGAAGGGAAAGCTGAGAGATTGCAGAAATATAGTGAGAGACGTTTTAACCTGAAGGCAGTCTTATAGAAAGGGAAGAGGAAGTTGATGAAGATGAGGTGGGAGATTTGATACTACGAGAAGAATCTGATAGAACTCTGAAAGAGCTAAGCCGACACAAGGGTTCTAGAGAAGACGATATTCCATCATAACTGTTGATATTCTTGGGAGAGTCTGCCACGACAAAACTGACGCTTATGGGCGCTCAACGGCGAGGTTAGCAGCGTCGACAAAACTATTCCAAATGGTGTACGAGACATACGAGACAGGTGAAATACTCTCAGACTTAAAAAAAGAATCTAATAATTCCAATTTAAAAGAAAGCAAATGCTGGGAGAGCTGAATAGTATCTAACTGTCAGATTATGGTTCAAATGGCTCTGAGCACTATGGGACTTAACTTCTGAGGTCATCAGTCCCCTAGAGCTTAGAACTACTTAAACCTATCACGGTATATTGATAATTTCTACTTATGGACCGTCTGACAGCAACTGAATAGAACACAATTTTAGTGACATACAAGTTTCGCCTTTATTTTCTGCAAGGCATCATCAGTGGCAGGTTGCGTGGACAATTTCTTACATATTACGCTCCTGTTGCATTTTTGGTGTTGTTCTTCTTCTTACGAATGCCAATTTGCGTTTTTTTCCCCACATTCCACAGCACTATGAACTGAACGTTTGTTTCAATGACAACAATAACAAGGATGCGTGGGGAGATATCTAGTGGTATTTCAGTGCACTCGTAACTATTTGCGCACAAAATTTGGATTTATTGTTGTTGTGATCTTCAGTGTGCAGATTGGTTTGATGCAAGCGTCTTTATCTCCGAATGACTAATGCAACTTACATCCTTTTAAATCGGCTCACTGTATTCCACTCTTGCCCTTCCTTTACGACTTTTATCCCCCCACACTTCCAGTACCGCATTGGTGATCCCATGACGTCTGAGAATGTGTCCTACCAACCGATTCCTTCTTCTAGTCGAGTGGTGCCACAAATTTCTTCTCTCCCCAATTCTATCCAGTACCTCCTCATTAGTTACGAGATCTAGCCCTCTAATTTCAGCATTCTCCTGTAGCACCAGATTTCGAAAGCTTCTGTTCTCTTCCTGCCTAAACTATTTATCGTCCAGGTTTCACATCCATAGATGGCTATACTCCATAAAAATACTTTCAGAAAAGACTTCCTAACACTTAAATCGATATTCGATGTTAAAAATTTCTCTTCTACAAAAAGGCTTCTCTTGCCATTGCCAGTTTACTTTTTATATCCTCTCTACTTCAGCTATCATCAGTTATTTTGCTTACCGACTAGCGAAACTCATCTAATACTCTCAGAGCATCGTTTGCTAATCTGATTCCCTCAGCATCACCTTATTTAATTCGAGTGCATTCCATTATCACTGTTTTGCTTTAGTTGATTTTCATCTTATATCCTCCTTTCAAGACACTGTCCGTTCCGTTCAACGGCTCCTGTAAGTCCCTTGCTGTCTCTAACAGAATTACAATGTTAGCAGAAAACCTCAAAGTTTTTATTTCTTCTCCTTGAGCTTTGGTTCCTACTCCAAATTTTTCTGTTGTTTATTTACTGCTTGCTTAGTGTTCAGATTGAATAAGATCGGGGACAGACTATAGCCCTGTCTCACTCCCTTCTCAACCACTGCTGCCCGTTCAGGCTCCTATACTCTTATAACTACCGTCTGGTTTCTGTTCAAGTTGTAAACAGCGTTTCACTCCCTATGTCTTATCATTGCCACCTTCAGAATTTCAAAGAGAGGACTGTGAAAAGCTTTCTCAAAGTCTACAAAACCTATAAATGTAGGTTTGCCTTTCCTTAACCTATCTTCTAAGATAAGTTGTAGGGTCAGTACCACCTCATGTGTTCCTACATTTCTCCGGAATCGAAACTGACCTTCCCCAAGGTCGGCTTCCATTCTTCTGTTTTGGGTATTTTCTCGTAATACGGATACGTCGTAAATTGTAGTGCGTTGTGTTCGATTGATGTGGCAGAAGCTATGAGCAGAGTGTGGGCTCGATTCACGAAGAGTTTAGTACGTACCTCCCGGCATGAGCACGGAGAATTCGATGTTCTCGCGGAATCTGGCGGAGGACGCCGCGTGGTGGGCCTGCGCCGGGCCAGCCGGGGCTTCCCCCGCCTGCTCACTGCTGTTGCCGCCACTTCCGGCGCCGCCGCCGTCACCGCCGCCGCCCTCGCCTCTGGCGCCGGCTTCGTCTCGCCTCCTGCGGCCGTGGCCCGCCGGCTCCAGCACGTCCAGGCAGTACTCCTGAGGGGCAGAGTCGCGTTACTGCTGCCGCCCGGCTCGTATTACGATGCATGGCGCAGCGCTGACTGAACACGACTGCACTCATCATCACTCAAAAGACGCCGACAGCAGTGATTCACTCACGGTCGTTAAGGCCCCTGTAAACGGTCAAATATCTTATCAAACTTTAACTTTGCTTGCCAAATATTTGACCTTGTACGGTGCAATTTGACGTGTTTGTCAAGCATAGTTCGTGTTTGACGTGTTTGTGAGAAATTTTGATTGACATAAAGCTTGACAAGATGGCGGACATTGTTTGCGTCGACGTTTCGCCGCATATATTTAGTCAAAAATTATTTTATTACAATTTATCTAATGTATCGTCCGTTTCCACTGCTATGAAAACTACGATCAAGTATATAAACAAAACAACACTGACAATTGCCAAAACGGTGGACTTACCACATATTCCCCAGCCATATATTAAAGCATGAAAGGGTTATGAACAAAATCAATATTTTACACATACAATGACATACAATGTGAGCGTGTGGGTGCTATTCTGTCATTCTGCGCAACGGATTAATCTGAGATGTACCCTTTATCCTGTGGCTCCTGCAAGATGCAATTTCCACCCCCACACTACTACAGAAGTCAGACAGACGCTCCTAACGTTCTAAAGAGAAATGCCTGAAAATAAATATCTTCTGGATTCTTCCGGTAAGGAAATGACACAAAAATTCACAAAATTTCTTACGTAACTAGAGGGATACTTGGGTACTGGAGTAGTGCTAGTTAGTGTAAGAAAAACATGAAACTAACGAAAATTATTATTTATTTTGCATAAAATTCTGAGAAATCGCAATGGCACTTAGTTATGAACTGAACGAGTTATCTCCGGGTTCTTTTCGGAAATTCGCTACTGAAATTTCTATACAAAGTTTAAGATTGTTATTGATTTGGCAGAATGGCTGAGAGCCGCACTTACTCAACTTGAATAATTATCCGTTAGAATGTTGCTAGGTACGGTCGAGGTTGTCGCATGTGAAATGCAGTGAAGTGTACTGTTGTGGAGGAAATATGCTGCTCGCAAGATCTGTAGCGCACAATACCGTAAGCTGTGATGACTGCTGTCTGCACCGCTCGCTGCTGACAAATAAGATAACTCTCGTTCTATCTGGATTGACCTTCGCCAATCAAACTCTCCCTACGCCTTGATGAAGTCAAGGACTCCTATTCGCCCTTAGTCTAATTATTGGCGTGGTGCACCTGTCAGATAACCAGTCCACCGTGATGCCACTAAAAACTTCGCTCGCAGGTGTTTAACTATAACTCTGTCCGTTCACACAGCACTATAAGTGTGGCGGCCAACACAGTGAACAACGCTTAATCGCAAGTACTCAATATAGAGTCGCACTCCGATTTGCTCTCGACAGATGTGCTCTCCCAGTGAAATACTGAGGAGAGACTTGTTCCTCGCTCTTTGAGTACACGTACGAGCGCACACGTTCTCGTCATGTGTTCTCACTCCAAGAGTGACAACGGAATGGCCCCTCTCCACGCCAGACGTGAAGGGGTATATCTTTCGGTCTCTTCCATTAATCCTTCAGCTCAAGGCGTCAGGAATATCGTCTGCCAATCAGCATTGCTCTTCTAAAACGGGAGAATGACGTTTCGTTTAAGGCGACCAATCCGGAAATCTGTAGCATCGGCGTTTGACGTTTGCTGTCTTCCTGTGAAAACCTCTGAAACTGCGTGCTATGTTTGTAAAGAATGCGTAGGCTGGGCGCTCCCACACAATGTAGCGGAATTTACTTTTAAGTCGAACACGGGGTTGTTCTGCCTTTCACTCGGGCACATGCTGACTGCTCTACGGGCGGTCGCCGGCCGACGTAGATAGGTTAACTCGTCGTCTGAAGGGACCAGCCTCCCGGCGTGCGGTCTGCCTGTCCCAACTTAAAAGCTCCTGTGACCGTCGTGTCTGGAATGTGTGTGTGTACGCCAGCCTCGAGTATTTCAATCTCAGTGCGCATTTGCGATTTACTAGTTAATTGCCTATCGTTTACATGAATTCATACAACATTGGCTTTTGGGTTCGAATGAAGCGTCTTCATGTGTGGAATATGATTGTGAGGGCGGAATATGTAAGCAATGAAGATCAGGAGACCACGATGTCTTACAACAAGCAGAGTGGACGATGTGAGCTATATGTCCACACGTTGCGGTATTTTAATGACTTGTCATTAGGGGACCAAGTAGAAGAGAATAAATTTTCGCGTACTTGTGTCTTCTTTTTCAATGCGAGGATGAAGTAACACTAAACAAGTTATGAAACGTTTCACTGTCAATCAGCAGAAAGTTGATGTAATCATCATTTCCTCTAACAGATTTCCTGCTGTATATTTCTCATATTAAACCACTCCCTGGGCCAGCATATTGTTTTCTTCTTCTTTAAACACAGTGACAAAGTCAATGGCAGTACTGCTGTTGTCTGCATTTGTGCCCATTCTCACTACTTCCAAAATACCCATAGCGTCTGCGTTGAAGTGAGGTTAAATTAACAAGCATTGTTTGAACGTGTACGGACTTGCTTGGCAAATCTATGGCTAGATAACAGCGATTTTGTCAGACACTTTTGATCGTTTACGGGCGCCTTAACAATAGTCATAATCAGGGCATGCCCTACTGGCTTCACGGGCAGACTGCTGGCATTAGCAATACGGGAAGCGGAAAGCGAGAAGTGGTAGACGATAATGCTAGACGTGCATTGTTAATGCAAGCAAGTTCCCAAATCCCTGCGTTGATTTAAAGAACATGCAGTCTCTTATTAGCTATTGTTCAGGCTGGTCGTTTTGTAGTACAATGAGCAAAAGCAGAAATCATTGTGCTATTGCTGAATGCAAAAATGCTTAATATAAAACTACGGATATCGTTTACCATCGATTTCTGAGAGGTAAGGGAACTACTGCGCAAATGGGTGAAAGAACTGATCCTGTTAATGTGAATAATGCAAAAGATTTGTTGAGATTATTTCCTTTCTGAAGATCATGAAGTGGAATTTAAAAGACGAGTTTTTGGCGTTTCCTTTGAAAGGATAATTAAAGGTGATTTTCTACTATCACAAAAAATTCTAAATTGGCATCGAGATGCATTCGACGTTGTCGCGAGCACCAAAAAGGACAACGTACATATAACTGCCAGACATTCATCCTCTTTAGAAACACGTTTCTATGTATTATCGGTTTTGGAATTATTCACGCATTTTTTTATAGTGTTACCAATTTCTAGAACAATACTAATTCTATTCTAAAATATTATTAATAAATAACACTTGCAAAAGATTGCTGATGCGAAGAGAAAAGCGTATGCAGTCTGTCTTAAAAGTTGTATCTCCGGAGAAAATTAAATTAGATCAGTCGACCGGCACAGAGATAGTTCTTGACAACTGTTAAACACAAAATAGACAGATTGAAAACTAAGGTACAACTGCTTACGAGAGAAAACAACGCTTTGAAAAGACGTAAGAAGGGCATGCAAGCAAAGTATTCGAAGTATTTCTTGGAAGTAAATACATGTGCGTCTTATACATCTACATGACTCCTCTGCATTTCGCATCTTAATGCCTGGCAGAGGCTTCATCCAATCACCTTCTAACTATTTCTTTATCATCCCACTCTCTAACAGCGCGCGGGGAAAATGAACGTATAAGTCTTTCCGTGCGAACTCTGATTTCTCTTATTTTATTACGCTGATCATTTCTCCCTACGCAGGTGGGGGCCAAAAAAAAAAAAAAAAAAAAATATTTTCACTTTCAGCGGAGAAAGTTTCTGATGGAAATTCCATGAGAAGATCCTGTTGCAACGAAAAATGCCTTTGTATTAACGATTGCTATCCCAGTTCGCGTATCATACCCGTGGCGCTCTTTTCCCCTATTTGGCGATAATATAAGACGATCTGCCCTGCTTTGAAGTTTTTCGACCTCCTTCGTCAATACTATCAGATGCGGATCGCACACTGGACAGCAGTAGTCCAGGAGTGGTCGGACAACCTTGATGTAAGCCTTCTCTTTAATAGATCTGTTACATTTTCTAAGTGTTCTGCTAATAAATTGCTGTCGTTGGTTTGCTTTCCCCACAACATTAGTTATGTGATCGTTTCAATTTAAGTTATTCGTAATGGTAATCCTTAAGTATTTACTTTAATTTACAGCCTTTAGATTTGTGTGATGTATCATGTAACCGAAATTTAGCGAATTTCTTTTAGTTCAAATGTTCAAATGTGTGTGAAATCTTATGGGACTTAACTGCTAAGGTCATCAGTTGGTTGGTTGGTTGTTTTGGGGAAGGAGACCAGACAGCGAGGTCATCGGTCTCATCGGATTAGGGAAGGACGGGGAAGGAAGTCGGCCGTGCCCTTTGAAAGGAACCATCCCGGCATTTGCCTGGAGCGATTTAGGGAAATCACGGAAAACCTAAATCAGGATGGCCGGACGTGGGATTGAACCGTCGTCCTCCCGAATGGTCATCAGTCCCTAAGCTTACACACACTTAACCTAAATTATCCTAAGGACAAACACACACACCCATGCAATTACTTTTAGTACTCAACTGGATGACTTCATACTTCTCATTATTTAGAGTCAGTTATCTGTTTTTTTTGTTTTTTTTTCTCCAGTAAAAGAAGAAATTAGACAATGTTTCACACCAGGTGAGATTACATTGACAGTTCCTTGGATACAGTCTCAGAGAAACTTCTTCCGGATTCAGATTGCATCACCGGCAATGACTGGATCTCCATAATATCCTTCAGTTGATTGGTTCAAGAAATAAAGGAGTCTGAAGTGGTATTTTGCAGTTTTCATGGGCGACATGTTGCTAAGTGTGACGGAGTGATGCAAAATGTAATTTCTACAACAACTTCAAAGTTCCCCTTAATGCATCACAAAGTAGTTTCTGTCTACGGAAGACCAAGAACCTTCGTTTGAAAAGGGATATGTACACACCAACTAAAACCTGCCGCAAAGAAAAATCTTCAGTGGATTCCTTCGTGATATCCCTGAGCTACAGTGTGTGTTTTTGAACGCAGTAAGCCGGCCGAAGTGGCCGTGCGGTTAAAGGCGCTGCAGTCTGGAACCGCGAGACCGCTACGGTCGCAGGTTCGAATCCTGCCTCGGGCATGGATGTTTGTGATGTCCTTAGGTTAGTTAGGTTTAACTAGTTCTAAGTTCTAGGGGACTAATGACCTCAGCAGTTGAGTCCCATAGTGCTCAGAGCCATTTGAACCATTTTGAACGCAGTAAGATGTTCTAACTCTTAATATTAAATCTTTGGAGGTGGAGTTATTATAGCGTAAAAGTGCTTATTTATTATAGTTTGGGATTTAAGCGATTAATAATGTGCATGAACACTTAACAACATTCATTTCATGAGACTGGTGTTAAAACTCTAGCGGACGGCGGCAGAACAGCATTCACTTTGACGTCATTGGCGTTGGCCAATAGCAGCGCGACCGCCCCGGAATGGCTTACCTGATTGTTTCTAGTTGCCTTGAGTCATGACGACCTGGGGACAAGGGCTATGTGGCCTTTCCGACCGTAGTGATTCCGACCCTTTTGTAGGTGTCACAGATTCCGTGGGATTTGCGGTCAAGCAGCTTTGCACCTTGGGTTTTCTGACCAGAGCGTCTTCCACTATCGGTCTACGGGGTCTGCACACGTTCGGTATTTATTGACAGTAGTAATTTCTCAAACGTTCAATATAATGAAGCAACCTCACATCATAAATAATATTGACAAAATCGTCCGTTAACAACGCGGTTTTACAAGGTTGAGATGTCGAACCCCCAAGAGAAAGCGAATGCTGCAATTATATACAGCTATGACTTGCCACAAAAAGAAAACAGTGGAAAAGAGAATGGTTAGAAAAAAGAGAGCGACTGGTCACATTTTAAATCAGTGAAAAATAAGAATCATGTACCCGAAAGACTTCATAAATTATTTTCCAACGAGTCCTGCATTGTACAGCATGATACTAATGTTGATACGAGATAAAACAAGAAACAAAATACGTTAATGAGAAAGGCGCTCGATGTCGACAAAAGATCAGGAATATTTTTGAGATTTCTGGCGACAAGAATGTCTTTCGAATTTTTCTTACATTTTGAACGGTAATAATATAGTGAAACTGACATGCATTTCGCTGTCCTCTTAATTGTCATTGTGGATATATGACGTATTTTTCGAAGTGGAAGCTGTTTTTCCTAACTACAATGTAATTCACCAATCTATACCATATTTTCAAATTAACGAAGTAAACAATGTCATATGGAAACCTCTGTTGAGCATCCTAAAATGCTACATAACGTATTACCCTCGCATTGGTTGTTAAAATTGTTTTGTGTTAAAAGCTTACTTGAAAAATAGAATATGAGATATGATATGCACAAAGGTGAAATGAAAATACAAATAGTGCACACTAACGGCATGTGACTAGTTCACGAAGCCCTGTCAGCATCTGAATCGAGAATATTGTCAAACTGTTAATAGTCGACCTCGCACGTTTGCTGCAGAAACAAAAAAACTTAAAAATAAAAAGTAAAAAAAGAAATGTAAAAATTTAACTTGCCTACGTTCTATGTGCACAGACAGTCCTTAGTCTGGATAAAATACGAAGGGATGTTCTTATTACAAAACGGTCGGCAGAGCCCCTCTACCCACTGTCGCGGCTTCCTTTGTGGGTCGGAAACCACGACTAAAATATTAATGGTCGCAAACACGACGTTGACATCACGGGTCACAAAGCTCACGGTCGGGAAGCCTGCTACACCGGGTCAAATAGATAAGATGGGGTCCCCTCCTACATACCTACCCTTATTCCACCCTAACTCAACGGTCGTCCCAGCGTGTGATCAAATTGACATTCACGCGAGTCAAAAAGTGAAATAAGTAAGAAAAATTTAATACGACAGCCTGTTTTAAATGCTTTTGTGGAGCGAAATACAAACTAAGCAATTTTACCACACGTATCCATACATTAAACAGCTATTCGTCCCCGCATCAATGCACATAAGAAATACTGAACACAACCCAAGGTCCATTTTCATTAAATACAAAACCACACTGTTGCTTATGGAAATCTTTATTTAACTAGTAATACAATCTTCTTATATTCAGAACAATACCCAATACTGTACTGCAAAACACAATAAGACCGGTAGGTGATTTAAAAGAAGCAAGCTTCTTTATCCATGTAAAAATGTAACCTGCTAATGGAATGTATGGAATGTATGTGCTTATTGAGTTAGATTCTTGTCTCACTTAAAAAAATTTTCCTTGTTCTTATATTTAGAAAATGGTCCATTACTTTAGAAAAATAAATTTTCAATCCTCTTTTAATTTCTACACAACTTTACTTAAGGGGAAGTGATACGAAAAAGAGACAGATGTAAAGAAGTATGCGAACCGTTTATTACTTTAAAACTAATTGCCGTAACTGTTAATACATTTGCGGTTGTCCACGGAACTATAATTGGACCCAGCCGTGCACCTCTTAGCCCGAAGCAAATCAAGGGCCACGAATGTCTTTTGCAGGGCTCCAAAAATATGAAAACCGCCTGGGAAGAGATCGGTACTGTATGGAGGTAGTGTAAGGGCTTCCCAGGGTAACGTCTACAGCGTACTCGATACAACCTTGGCAACGTGTTGGTGGCATTATCCTGCAACAGGACGATGTCACCCGTCAACATTCCAGGACGTTTGGACTTGATGACGTGTTTCAAATTTTCAGGATCTGGCGTTTTTGTTGTTAAAATCTTAACTGATTTTTTTTTCACTTTTTCTTCCCCTTTGAATTTTTTCCTATTTTTCCCCTATTTTTTCCAGGGCCATCTCATGCTCAGCGTAGTTACGCCACTAATACTGTCGGTGGATAGCTTCCTTAATTCTGTGGTGATTATTTTCCGCATATCCCATAGAGCAAACCTTATCGTGATGTGATGCAGTTCTCAACAATAGAATGGTCAGTCTAGCGGTTCACTCCAATGTTTCAGCCGTCGAGCCGGCCGATGTGACCGAGCGGTTCTAGGCGCTTCAGTCAGGAACCGCGTTGCTGCTATGGTCGCAGGTTCGAATCCTGCCTCGGACATGGATGTGTGTGATGTCAAAAATGGTTCAAATGGCTCTGAGCACTATGGGACTTAACTTCTGAGGTCATCAGTCCCTTAGAACTTAGAACTACTTAAACCTAACTAACCTAAGGACATCACACACATCAATGCCCGAGGCATGATTCGAACCTGCGACCGTAGCGGTCGCGCGGTTCCAGACTGTAGCGCCTAGAACCGCTCGGCCACTCCGGCCGGCTGTGTGATGTCCTTAGGTTACTTAGATTTAATTAATTACAAGTCTAGGGGACTGGTGACCTCAGATGTTAAGTCCCATGGTGCTTAGAGCCATTTGAACCATTTTTTTCTCAGCCGTCGCCACACAGACTGTGTTTTCAGACGTCAAAGTTAAGCATGCCGAGTTCAACGTGCTGTTGAACGTTCAGAAACGATGCTACTTGTGCATGGGGTACTTGTTACATGAATGTGTGGTGTCTGTTCTTTCGGATATGTCGGAAAAAACAGAGACCACGCATTCATATAACTGATTCGCCTCGATGGCCAACGAATCCACCTTCTTCATTGCGGATGCACTATTACGTCTGATCTTCTGTGGGAACCTCAAAGTAGCGAGCGTGCAACACGTGGGCAGGGAGTGTGGATAGTCGGTGCTGAGTGGGTGTGTAGGTCGGCCGCGATGCATACTGAGGGTATGCGCTGACCACTGTGTCCGCTTGGTGCAGTGGTTAACGAACTGCCTTGTAAGCAGGAGATTCTGGGTTCGAATCCCTGCCCGGCACACATTTTCACTCATAGCCGATGATTCCGCGTAAAGTCCCCATGGAGCTGACATTAATAGTACCTTTCTCCCTCCTCCACACTCAATTTAAATATAAAGTACTTGTGCCTCAGTGTGGTACACGTGATCACAGCGCACTCCAGCACCAATTGTTGGCTGTATCTGACTCGAAAATTAAACTGTTTACGAAATGGACGGGCGTAAAATTCTCACGTTAGCTCTATTAAAACACACATTTGCTCCCTTGTTCATACGCTAGTCATGTTGCTCTGTCTGTGGTGTGCATAAATAAAAACTTCAATATGCATGAACATGTTATAACGGAAAAACGAAACTGCCATGTCTAGTTAATAAGGACATTGGCTTATAAAAGTTCCATTACAAATAGCACGATACAAATTTGGAACAGTTCTCCATGTAGGATAAAAATTATTTTATCATTACCACATTTTAATGTAATCCTAAAGTCATTCTTACTTATTCACTGTTCCTACTCAGTAGTAGAATCTTTACAAGTGAAATACAAGACTTAAAACAAGAAAGTGAAAAATATCTTACTGTAAGTAATGCAAGCTGTCTCGAAGATAAAGTCAATCGAACAAACCCATTCCTCAGAAAGAGCGCACTTATTAGCTACGACTATTTACATAACATCGAATATCATAGAATATATTTCTATGACGCTAATACGGAAATATCAGAACGTATCAGAAAACACGAAGGTTAGTGCAAGAAATGTTTGGATCCACTGCGACACGAACCAGCAACACACCATCTGTCAACTCACAATTCTATGTGTTTACTCATTATGCCACAACTATTGTGAACTGTTTGCGACCATACTTTCCATCTCTTGAAAGTTTGTCGTAGATACGTTACTAACTAGCATCTAATTATAACAAATTGTGCAAACAACGATGCGTTTTTGATGGCTCCTCAAAGTGTCTTTGGCTTGTTACGGCATACTTTGATAATACGCAAGTTACAGTAATTCTTTAACCAACAATATGACGTTTCCCGAAGTTTTACAACAAATCATACAATTAAAGACGAATTTTCGAGATTTCTCAATTTGCTGGAGCTTAGAAATGCATGTATTTATACAGGGTGTTTCCGTAAGAGCGTGCAAAAATGTAGCAGGACAGAGATAATGCTCCACTAAACTATTTGAGGTGGGGAACATGGGGTCGGAGAAGGCAGTTTAAGGAAATATAGAAGTAAACTTGTTCACCGCTTTGTCTAGCGTTACTGTTTTCCAGCTAATTTACAACTAACATACGTACAAGTTTACACGTACTGTGCTGTTTATTTACGTGTGCATTCATTATTTTCTGCAAGTACACAAGGAGGACGAGCCTGATTACCAGGAAGTCATGATGAAGGTTTCGTTTACTTTACTTGTCAGCAAGGTAGCTGTGTTGTATCGTATTTACATTGTCCCAGCCGGCCGGAGTGGCCGAGCGGTTCTAGGCGCTTCAGTCTGGAACCGCGCGACCACTATGGTCGCAGGTTCGAATCCTGCCTTGGGCATGGATGTGTGTGATGTCCTTAGGTTAGTTAGGTTTAAGTAGTTCTAAGTTCTAGGGGACTGATGACCTCAGATGTTAAGTCCCATAGTGCTCAGAGCCTACATTGTCCCATGACATAATGTGCTATGAATCAAGGACAGACCCATTCATTATTTAGTGCTACTCAGAGACGTAAGACGTACAGTACAATACGATGATGCACTACCGGTACAGTATTTCCTGGTCGCTGGATTGGTTGGGGAAATCCTATTCCATGGTCTGCGAGGTCACCTTACCTGAATACCCTTCATGATTTCTTATGGGGATATCTAAAGCCACTTGTGTATGTGCTTGTCGTCCGAACAAGAGACAGCCAGTGCAAAAGCACCGCAGGCGCAACGATGTGAGCTGGTGGCAGTGTAACAGACTCTCGCCATTTGAGGGAATTCCACCGGCGCCACAGGCGGCGCTGAGTTTGAAGATGTCGACTTCGCCTCGGCCAACTGCCAGCCGCGTACAATCCGTCAGTGACCGGACGGCAACGAACGGAAAGAAACCTACTCGAAAGATAGAAGAGTAGCTCTCGCCCACTTGGTTATAGATCTTCGCCCTGGGCTGATTTAGACAGGGAACGTTGTTTAGTGAACTCTTAAAAGTGAACTGACAGTTATTGTAAATTGCATTTGCTGTGTACTGTGAAGTTTAGCTGCGAATATTTGCACTTAGCCATTGAGGGCCTTTTTCGTATTATACAACAAACAGTGTTTCAGATCCAGAATGAAGTTTGGAATGTAGGAGACGAGGTACTGGCAGAAGTAAAGCTGTGAGTAGCGGGCGTGAGTCGTGCTTCGGTAGCTCATTTGGTAGAGCACTTGCCCGCGAAAGGCAAAGGTCCCGAGTTCGAGTCTCGGTCGGGCACACAGTTTTAATCTGCCAGGAAGTTTCAGTGTTTCAGATCTCAATATCCTACAGCTCACAAAGATAAGTAAGCCTTTTTAACTCAACTGTGTGATTTTGTTACTAATTTATTGGAGTATTATAGAGCCTTCGTTCTATTATCCTCTTGCCTGGCCCTGGGGCATAGCTGTGTGATAGTGGCAGGGACAAATTGTCTTAGCGGTGCACTGCACCAGAAGCCGTTTCAAGAAATCACAAATTTGGCCTATCTTAACAACAGTGACAACTCGGCTTCCACAGCAGTAGCGACGAGGCCTTTACAGAACTGACGGCGGAGATTTACAAAAGTATGAGACCACAGTGGATACAGAGGTGGAATTAGTTGCCAGAATTGTAGCTGCCTGTGATGTGACTCGAGGCACAAGAGGCATATTTGCCAGAGAGCGTCAGAAACTTGTTCGCCGATGTCATGCTTACATTGAGGTTGATGGCCGTCAGTTTCAACACATTTTGTAAGATACGGCACAAGTGATAGCTTCATTGTATCAATGATGGTATTTGCAGTTAACTAATGTAAATAAACAAGTACACAGTAACGCGATTTTATTCCTACTATCTTCTTGAGGTGGCTTCTCCGACCCTTGGTTCCCTACCTCAAATTGTTCAGTGGAGCATCCTTTACGTCCTGTTAAATTTTCGAACGCTCTTACGGAAACACCATGTATACATATGACCTTCAACTAAAAGGCAATATGGCGCCCCGCAGTCCTTTACTGAAGAGAGATGTCTTTATGTGACACAGGTGGCGTTCTTCCATCTCACTGGTCTGCTGTCAAACGCAAGTTCAGAATATCTCACATGCCAGATATTTATTTCTCTGCGAGTTCGGAAAGACTCCCCAACGTGCTTTTTCCTTGATATGACGTCGGAAACTCGGCACGCTCAACGCTGTGTTCGAATTCACTGCCCGCCGGAGTGGCCGAGCGGTTAAAGGCGCTACAGTCTGGAACCGCACGACCGCTACGGGCGCAGGTTCGAATCCTGCCTCGGGCATGGATGTGTGATGTCCTTAGGTTAGTTAGGTTTAAGTAGTTCTAAGTTCTAGGGGACTTATGACCACAGCAGTTGAGTCCCATAGTGCTCAGAGCCATTTGAACCATTTGAACCATTCGAATTCACTGTCCGTCTGCCAACGGCTTTAGCATCATTGTGAGACGAGGCGACTGGCGGGAAACATGAATGTCCCGCCCACAATGAGCATATTGTTCGACTAGTCGATTGAATGTCTATTTGAACGAATGCAGAAATCACTTTCCACGTCTCACCATTGTGTCTTGAAGAATACATTTTCCAAACATATGTCATGAGAAATAACACATTTTTATACGAATTTCTAACGATTGCAGACGACTTTCAGGCATTAAGTTATGTTTATGTGGGAAAACTAATTTTCCTCTCAAATCATAAGAGTCTTATAAACGTAATGCAATGCGATTTAAAATTTTTGTTTCTGCTTACTTGGGATTAAATTGGGTTAGCTTTCGTCTTAATGGCTGGCTCTGAGCACTATGGGACTTAATATCTGTGGTCATCAGTACTCTAGAATTTAGAACTACTTAAACCTAACTAAGCTAAGGACATCACACACATCCAAGCTCGAGGCAGGATTCGAACCTGCGACCGTAGCGGTCGCGCGGTTCCAGACTGAAGTGCCTAGAACCGCATGGCCACAACCGCCGGCTTCGTCTTAATGTCAGTGCAGATAGTGTCCTCAATTCCAGTACAGTGCGTCCACTTTTTCTCAGGTTCTCCTCTTAATAATAATGAATCGGCAGAGGCCGCTGGAATTCGAGCTGCCAAGTGTTGATTCTTTCCACTGCCTACTTTGGCGATCAAGTGATATGCGCAATAGCGTTGACTTTATAGTCGTGTATTATATAAACGCATGGTGCATAACAGGCACCACGCATTCAAATAATTGATTCGCCTCGATTTGGAAAGGGGTGGAGGGGCATGAATCCACCACCTTAAGTGCCGATGCACAATTACGATCGACTTCCTGCAGGAATCTCAAAGTAGCGAGCATGGAGGACAAGGGCGGGGACTGCCGATAGGTGGCGCTCTGTGGGAGTGTGGGTTGGACAGGAGGCTTGCCGATACAATCCGCGCAATCGCAAATTGTGTCCGGGTGGCGTAGTGGTTGACGCAACTATCTACTGAGCATGAGATCCCGGGTTCGAGCCTCAGTTCAACACATTTTCTCGATGCAACAATAATTTCCTTTCATTTCTCCCCTCTTCACCTTCAATGTACATAAAATTACGGTCGTCTTTGTTTAATGCTGTGTTTCACATCGGTGATAAGTAATTTTTAGCAGTGTGTACCACTTAGGTATGACCACTTACCATTTTCTGGCATAACAAGTGTTAATCGTTCACCTTAAGCAGCCTCTCGGTGCATTAACTGACGGGAGTAGCTGTTTCGATTGTAACCGAATGGCTGTATGTAACTTCTGACTGATATTCAGTTGTTTCGGGCCGTTATCAAATGGTTCAAATGGCTCTGAGCACTATGGGACTTAACTTTTAAGGTCATCAGTCCCCTAGAACTTAGAACTACTTAAACCTAAATAACCTAAGGACATCACACACACCCATGCCCGAGGCAGGATTCGAACCTGCGACCGTATCGGTCGCTGTGTTCCAGACTGTAGCACCTAGAACCGCTCGGCCACCCCGGCCGGCGGCCGTTATCAATTTTAGCTTTCTATAACGACTGAAAAGAGTGTCTTCATTGAACGCATCAATAAATAACCCATTTCAAATTGAAATGAGTAACTGAGAACCATAAGGGCGCAAACACAGACACAAAGTTTTGAGAGAAACATAAGTTTTATATGCTGACTCATCTTTTAACCTTGTCTTATCATCCTACGTTTCCTTTAAAAATTATGTACCCACTTTATGTTACAAAGTTTTAATCAATATTTAGGATATTGTTATTAAAGTCGATCCACAAAATTTTCATATAAAGGCTAGTGGCAACCGTGTGTTTTTGACTGTTGTGTAGTTTGGTGTTAATGTGAAACTAGAATCAGAACATAAAGAACAGTCACTGCATGCACGAAGTCCATACAATCAAAACCTATCCCAACTCCTCATTGTCCTCGTTACCGTGATTTTCATTAAGCACATTTTCTGGTTTATGGTTCAGATAAAACTGTCTGTGCACTTCAGATGTGAAGTCTAGCTTTCTTAAGTCTATGTGTTTCAAGTTTGACCTAGTAGTTTGTAAGAGGTCCGAACAGATGTAATTTCGATGTATTGCTCACGCGCTGCCTGCGATATGTAAGGTATAAGAGAATCTCAGACCAGAGAGCAGTGTTGACTGCAGTAGGAACTGTGTAGCTGTAGCAGTAAGTTGTTGCTAGCGAGTAGTCTGGTCTGGTGTATCGTGTTGGCTGGGCCGGTCGTGGTGCAGCGATGCCGGAGCCTGAGCATTATTGTATAAGGTAAAAAGCAGCCTCGCGCATATGTAGTATTGTTATCTCAAGTCCCATATAAATGTTTTAAAAAATGTCCTAATAATAATCTTTCTCATAAAAAAGTAACTTTTAACAACCATTCATTTCAATTTAAAGAATTTACTAATTTCTCCAATCCATGATCATCCCGATTATTGCAAAAGAAAAATCAGTTGTTTCCTTTCATAAATGACAAATCTATCGGCCATCATTGCACAGGGCTGTGCCAGAAAAATTTATTGTAAGAGCAGATATATATGCATTATCCGGTGACTTCATTGAGGTAAGAATTTTTCTTTTTTTATTCAGAATGATCTTTCTGGGCCATGACGCAGTACTGCTGACGTCCAAAATTTACCAGGTTAAATTCACAGTCAATTATTGAGAAGTTATAAGTGAGTGACAATTTAATTGAGAGGCTAGTTACATTGTATTATTACCAGGTTCCTGAATTTATTTTTTGTTGGGATGTTACACTGAATCTGAACGACATAATTATAATTTTTACTGTTGAGAAGTTTAGGAATTTTTCTGTTTTGAGGTTACACTAAAATCTGAATGAATTTTGTGGGGAGGTTACACTTGTCGACAACCGGCCAGGATTGTATTTGCTTTGTGAATTTCTGAGAAGTAGTTAGTTATATATCTTCTCTTATTTACTTAATTTTAACTGTAGTTTGTATCTGGCGCAACGCATTTACTAACTTGTCACTCTTTCTTTCACAGGTCATCGGCAATTTATTGCTCTTTGTTGTAATTTTACTTGTTCCATTTTGCTTTGACTTTAATTGATTTTGTGCTTAATTTTGATTTGTGAAAATGCCGCGAAAAACTGTTAACAGTGCATCGCGATGTGCAATGAGTGAAATAGCCGACTCGAATAATTTGACCGATAATACTAGCGACACTCAGTGCAAAAGTGATAATCTTCTAATTACACATATTTAGTGCGTACCGACCACTTGTAATGACTTTAATCCTAATGATGAGCAAACACGTTCAATTATGTCCACACTTAATTTAACAACAATTGATGACGCGGCACGTTCCGTTACAATGAACGCTGCCCAGTTTGACACACCTGACTTGCAAAATTTATGCAGTGAACAGATAAATGTTTCTAACGAAGGTGAACAATATACACGAAACACGTCAAGTTTATTTGATTCCGATGTAATGACCAACAGTGCACATACGATTGGCAAACTTTTTTGTGAATCAGACAAAGACCAAATGGTTACACAAAACGTGACACATGCAGATACACCATCACACAGCACAGAGAATGCAGCAGCTAATTTTGGCATAGATCAAGTTATGGCAGTATTGCTACAACTTAATGAAAATCTCAAACAGTGGAAGAAAGAACAAAACAACCATTTCAAACAACTTAATGAAAAATACGACAACCATTTCAAACAACTTACTGAATTGTGCAAACTACTTAATGAAAGTTTCTAACAGTCGAATGAAAAACACTTTAATGAACAGAACAAACAACTTAGTGAACAGACTACAGCTGTTGCCGTGCAACGTCATGATACTAAAGAACAATTACGTGAGGAAAGTAAGGCTTGTGCTAGGAACAGTAGTGAAAAATTAAGTAATACACATGTAGCCACAACGAAATTACTTAGCGATGAATTTAGTGCAGTCGCTAAACAATGTCCTGAAAATGCAACACAGTTACGCAACGAGTTTAAATTAATGTCATCAGAACTTTCATGCACACTGGATGCGCAAGTCGATAAGAAATGTGAACAACAGAACAGCCAAATTGATTAACGTTTTAAAGTGACAGAAATGAAAAATGTTTACTCTCTAACACGCCACAACATATGTCACATCTTGAATATTTGTCACACTCACACAGTCAGTGTAGCTTAAATAATTTACAGAGAGTACGTGTCTTAGATTGCGAACAGTCACAGACAAACAGATTGTCATACAATCCTGAACCTGTTGAAACATACAGAGACGATAATTTTGATTACAAGCAATTTTTATCCGTAAAAAACTCCAAGGTATTTAAAAATGACAGAACACAAATACATCCTTTGGACTGGATACGACAATTTGCTTTTGTATTTTTATCAGCTTGGCCTGTAATGCAGAAACTAGAATTGGGCTGGATACAACAAATTGTTTTTGAATTTTCACCGGCATTGCCTGTAACACAAAAACTAAAATTTATTTGCAGCTCGTAAGTGACCTCAGGGGATTCATTACACTTCGATGAATATGTGCCGTAGCGTGCACAGGGCCCCGAGCCGTAGTAGTGCTATTTCATCTTTAGTTTTCTGCACTGCTGCCTTCTCTTTTACTATCCTTTATATCTATCAAAACAGCTCTTCAACTATCGATCTATCTAGGATTAAGAAAGAGTAAAGAAAACCTGATGTGACAAGTTTTACCGAAAGTGACAGTTTTCGTTAGACACTCTTGAAATGACAAGAACTACCAGCGTTATTTTAATGAAAGACAGAAGTGTAATCATCAGTATGTACAAAATTTTCAGCTATCGCAGACGCATTTTGGCAACAATAGAGGGTTTTCCCCCCAAACAGCATCAAAGCCAGCCGGTTAGCATACCTAACCAACAATGTGGTTTGCAAGGTCAACCAATCTTTAATGTTTCGCCGCCTACACGTATAGCATCGGCTCCACCAAATAGTAATGCACCGCAACAAGGAAATCAGTACGTACAGAAAAAACATCATTTCAACTCGTATCGCAACGTGCCGTATAGAAAGACCTTGAGTAATAGTTACAGTGTGTTACATTTTAAATATGTCCTATGTCACTTGAATGATGAGTTCTGAGTAATACTGAACGATGACTTATGCATTAATGCTATTCCAATAATTAACTCCTGTTCTGAATGATGACTTCTGAATAATACTGAATAATGTTTTGTAAAACTATATGAATACTTTGTAACTGGCCAATGAATGCCAATAATTACCGCAATCAGATGAGTTATGAAAAGTTTTTTGTAATATTCAATACTTGCAACATGTTTAGTAACTGGCCAATGAATGCCACTGTTTACTGTAATATGATGACTTATGTATAAATGCTGTGCCATTAATTAACTCTTGCTTTGAATGATGACTTCTGAATAATGCATAAAAATGGTTTGTAACTGGCCAATGAGTGCCAATATTTACTGTAATCAGATGATTTATGAATAATGTTCTGTAATACTCCATACATAGTACAGAAATGTTTAGTAACTAGGCAATGAGTGCCAACAATTACTCAAATCGGTTGATAGACTAGTGTAATTCTCTATGATGACTAGCATAAGACTTAATATCCTTCACCTTCTGACCTAATTACCAGAACTTATTGCAATATCCGTTTGTTCTGTCCATCCTCATGATCATGGAGCACTATATTTGGTTTTTGCACTAATTCTACGTTGGTGAAAGAGTATGGATTCTACAAGAATGTGGTGTTGACACATCGTGCTGTCCACCACCTTGAACGATGGAGATGTTATTATGGTCCTACTGTTTGGTGTACCTAATGTACTGCTAAAATGATAATATTGAATACTAATACAAAATTTCAGTGTCTTGGCTACACTGATAAATACTTCAGGGAAGAGAACTTCAGATTGTCTCACTTGGTGTTGTGCTTCTGTAGAAAGATATGGACTTTCGGTGCAACTACGTGCAACCTACTGTGCTACAACCATGATGCAATCCTTCCCATTCCTTTCCTAGTTCTTGAAATATGCTAAAGACTTTTACAGTGCGTGTGCACTTTATTTCACTCCATGATATGTTGTAAATATGCTAAAGACTTCTACAATGCGTGTGCACTTTATTTCATTTTTAGGGTAATCAGTTCTTGTAATATGCTAAAGACTTTTACAGTGCGTGTGCACTTCATTTCATTTGTTAATATGATCAGTCGTCCTAAATATGCTAAAGACTTCTACAGTGCGTGTGCACTTTATTTCACTCCATTATATGTTGTAAATACGCTAAAGACTTCTACAGTGGCCGGCCACGATGGTCTCGTGGTTCTGGGCGCTCAGTCCGGAACCGCGCGACTGCTACGGTCGCAGGTTCGAATCCTGCCTCGGGCATGGATGTGTGTGATGTCCTTAGGTAAGTTAGGTTTAAGTAGTTCTAAGTTCTAGGGGACTGATGACCACAGATGTTAAGTCCCATAGTGCTCAGAGCCATTTTTGAACCATTTCTACAGTGCGTGTGCACTTTATTTCATTTTTGGGGTAATCAGTTCTTGTAAAATGCTAAAGCTTTTTACAGTGCGTGTGCACTTTATTTCATTTGTTAATAAGATCAGTTGTCCTAAAAATACTAAAGACTTATACAGTGCGTGTGCACTTTATGTCATTTGTTAATATCTTTTGTACTCATTGTGTATACTTTTTGTCATTTCTTGATATATTCTGTACTCAGTGCGTGTGCACTCTATTTCATTACTAAATATGTTCTGCACTTATCAATAATGTATATGCTCTGTGACTGTAGACATAGTAACTAAATAGATTTTAGAAAAATTTGTTGCTCATGGCAAGTCCAATATGTAAGGTATAAGAGAATCTCAGACCAGAGAGCAGTATTGACTGCAATAGGAACTGTGTAGCTGTAGCAGTAAGTTGTTGCTAGCAAGTAGTCTGGTCTGGTGTATCGTGTTGGCTGGGCCGGTCGTGGTGCAGCGATGCCGGAGCCTGAGCATTATTGTATAAGGTAAAAAGCAGCCTCGCGCATATGTAGTATTGTTATCTCAAGTCCCATATAAATGTTTTAAAAAATGTCCTAATAATAATCTTTCTCATAAAAAAGTAACTTTTAACAACCATTCATTTCAATTTAAAGAATTTACTAATTTCTCCAATCCATGATCATCCCGATTATTGCAAAAGAAAAATCAGTTGTTTCCTTTCATAAATGACAAATCTATCGGCCATCATTGCACAGGGCTGTGCCAGAAAAATTTATTGTAAGAGCAGATATATATGCGTTATCCGGCGACTTCATTGAGGTAAGAATTTTTCTTTTTTTATTCAGAATGATCTTTCTGGGCCATGACGCAGCACTGCTGACGTCCAAAATTTACCAGGTTAAATTCACAGTCAATTATTGAGAAGTTATAAGTGAGCGACAATTTAATTGAGAGGTTAGTTACATTGTATTATTACCAGGTTACTGAATTTATTTTTTGTTGGGACGTTACACTGAATCTGAACGATATAGTTATAATTTTTGCTGTTGAGAAGTTTAGGAATTTTTCTGTTCTGAGATTACACTAAAATCTGAATGAATTTTGTGGGGAGGTTACAAGTTCTGTTAAGGCTTTATGTTTAAAAGTTTGATACTTGTTTTCTACCTACATCTTTGGGTCCCCCTTGACGTGACTTGAAGAGAATGGTGGCCTCCCACGATTCCAATGAAGAATGTCTTACTTTAAACAACAGTTCATGGCAACCTGCTGAAAACTTCATCGTTACAAAATTTCTGAAGTGTACATTGCTACGAAGAACATCAACTTTTGGATTGGTAGTGAGGAAGGTTATACTCTTAAAGGTTCTAAAATCCTCAGCGTCCATTGTACAGACTGGAATGCTGAAACAAAGGAACGTTAGGTTATGGTGACGCATTCTTCCAAAACCTAAACTCCTCCCGAACAGGCCATGGAGGCCCAACGCTACCGACCGGCCGCCGTGTCATCCTCAGACCATAGGCGTCACTGGATGCGGATATGGAGGGGCATGTGGTCAGCACACCACTCTCCCGGCCGTATGTCAATTTCCGAGACCGAAGCCGCTACTTCTCAATCAAGTAGCTCCTCAGTTTGCCTCACAAGGGCCAAGTGCACCCCGCTTGCCAACAGCGCTCGGCAGACCGGATTGTTACCCATCTAAGTGCTAGCCCAGCCTGACAGCGCTTAACTTCTGTGATCTAACGGGAACCGGTGTTACCACTGCAGCAAGGCCGTTGTCACATTCTTCTAAGAGCTTCCAGCTTTTATGAAGAAATGGACGCAAGCGAGCTCTCCTTGTTCCAGGAGCCTCTAGCTTTTATGAAGAAATGGGCGCCAGTGAGCTCTCCGACAGCAATGAAAATTTGTACTTTGGGCCGTATTGAAGGGAATATCAGAGGAATCGGAGAGACAGCTTTTCGCAAATGTCATATATACAGCGTAGGGGTACAGCACTGATAAAGCTGGTTGACTGTAAGATCGACAGGTGTCAGGAGAGTGCATACATGCTACAATCTCAAAATCGACCACGGTATGCTTTAGACCCTTATGGTTCATAGCGCCTCAGTTACATATATCGTTTCTGTGATCTTTAATTCCGCATGCTACGTCTGCTTAGGAGCACAAAGACGCACTGAACACAGTGTTTTCAGCTGACTAAAGTTGACTAAATGATTCATACATCTTTACGTCTGAATGATTTCAAAAAACAACTTTGATGATTTGACTACAGGATAAGATTTCAATTGATTGACCTATTTTACTAACTTTTCCATTTTAATTTTTCCTTTTTTCATTTCTTTTTCTGGTGGCAAGGGCCCTTTAACCTCGGGGGGACCCCGGGACAATGCCTCGGTTGCCCCGTTTTTGGATTTATATTTTGCTGGTGTATCCCACGTTATAGACAAGCTGATTATTCAGTTTTCTGTTTTGGCCACGTGCGTGAGTTGTTTGTCGCTGTTACTACCGGACTGAACAATGTGTTTCCGAGGTCGGCTGGTGTGGACGAGCGGTTCTAGGCGCTACAGTCTGGAACCGCGGGACCGCTATGGTCGCAGGTTTGAATCCTGTCTCGGGCATGGATGTGTATGATGTCCTTAGGTTAGTTAGGTTTAAGTAGTTCTGAGTTCTAGGGGACTGATGACCTCAGATGTTAAGTCCCATAGTGCTCAGAGCCATTTGAACCCAATGTGTTTCCGCGACGATGATAGAAACTTTTAGGGACGCTGATGAACAACAAATTTAAGCTCACTCCACAAAGTGTTAATCACTCCTTTAAAAAGAGCTCAATTGAACGGTCGCGACACCTTGCACAGCTGTAGTAAGTCATGACAGTGAAATGGCATGTATGTGCCAGTCTGTTGTGTGGGGTCAGCGCAATAAGTAGTGTGGAAGTGAAGTCGTGAGAGAACGGTAGAAAGAAATTGCTTTGTTTAGACGTGCTCATGAATACACCGTGATTGACGTTACCCGATTTGTAGGCATAACCCAGACCCTCCAACATGTCAGCAAGAAATGGTGTAGCACCCTCAGCCTTCGAATACCGCGTGAGAACAGTGGTCTTGAAAAGGTCCTAATGGACAGGGAACGAAGACGAAAGTCACACCTTGTCAGTGTTCAGCGGTTTCAGAACCTACAGCAATTGCTGCTTTCAATAAATGCAGGTTCATCTTACCTAATTTCCGAGCCTAACACTGTGGAGGGAACCGCAAGCAGTCTGCAGTAGTTCAGACAAGTTTGAAGGTTGCTTACAGCACTGGGTGATCGTGATGAGTCATTGCCATTGCTCATTAGCCTCTAGCGTTCCTTCCAGATGACACGCTGACTCTGCAGCGTCATGCTGAAATTTTCGCTTCGTCACTGACTTTCACAACATCACGAGCACTCTGCATCATTTGCGGAAGCTTGAGACTAATATGTTTCTCGCGTTCTGCGGTTCCTTTTAAGTGCTTATGGTCCGCGTAGTTTTCCATTACGTTTAACTGGTATTTCTAAATTTCAAGTTGTAATCGTTAAGTGCTATTTCACATATTTTTCGCCTGACTTATTCTCAAATCCACCATCAGAATTTCTGAGACACAATCTTCAGACAAGCTTAAAGACTCTTTACTGTTCCCATTTTGCAGCGATATCTACAGAACGCCTTCCCAAATGTTGTTTGGGTATTTGTAACTACTTTCTACTCTTTTATAGTTAAAAAATGCTACGCACTCCGAAGTTTCCTTGTTTGCTGTCCCTCCATTGCACTGCAACAACAAATTACAGTATTCGGTGCCGAGAAGCAATTCAAAATTCCTTTATGTGCCAGAATTCGGTCTGTTATGTTCCAGGCATTGGGCACTATTGCATCACCTACAGATTGCATAGTCATTTCCACCGTCTTAAAGAACTGGCGAGATTTCATCGCGTCATGGGCCTTAGTCATATTTCTTCGATTTTTGCTAGGTCTCTTCTGACAGTTATAACACATTGTGCTGCTCCCGCGGAGACGCCGTTCTCCATGTTGAGGTCGCTATCATTATCATCGTCTCATTCAACGTCGCCCTATTGTCCAATCTACATCTACGTCTACACAGATACTCCGCAAGCCACCGTACGGCGCGTGGCGGAGGGAACCCTGTACCACTACTTGTCATTTCTCCTCCTATTCCACTCGCAAATAGAGCGAGGGAAAAGCGACTCTTTGTACGCCCCCGTATGGGCCCTAATTTCTCGTAACTTATCTCCGTGGTCCTTACGCGCGATATATGTTGGCGACAGCAGAATCATTCGGTGATCAGCTCCAAATGCCGGTTCTCTAATTTTTCTCAATAGTTTTTCTCGAAAAGAACGTCGTCTTCCCTCCAGGCATTGCCGTTTGAGTTCCCGAAGCGTTTTCGTGACACTTACGTGTTCTTCGAACCTGGCGATACCAAATTTAGCCGCCCGCCTTTGAATTGATTTGATGTCTTCCTTCAATCCGACCTGATACTGATCCCAAACACTCGAGCAGTACTCAAGAATAGGTCGCACCAGAGCCCTGTATGCGGTCACCTTTACGGGTGAACCACTCTTTCCTAAAATTCTCCCAATAAACCAAAGTCTACCGTTTGCCTTCCCTACCATGGTTTTCACCTGCTTATTCCACCTCGTACCTCTTTGCATCGTTACGCCCAGATATTTAAACGACTTGACTGTGTCAAGTTGGACACTAGTAATATTGTTTCCAAACATTACAGGTTTGTTCTTCCTACTCATCCGCGTTAACTTACATTTTTCCACATTTAGGGCTAGCTGCCATTCATCACTCCAACTGGAAATTTTTTCTAAGTCGCCTTGTCACTTCCTGCAGTCACTCAACTTCGACACCTTACCGTGCACCAGGGCATCATCAGCAAACAACTGCCCGCCCTGTCCGCCATATAATTTATGTATATAGAGAACAAAAGCGGTCCTATCATACCTACCTGGGGCTCTCGTGACCACACCTTTGCCTCTGATGAACACTCGCCGTCGAGGACAACATACTGGGTTCTACTGTTTAAGAAGTTTTCGAACCCCTCACATATCTGTGAACTTATTCCATATGCTCGTAATTTCGTTAACAGCCTGCAGTGTCAAATGCTTTCCGAAAATCTAGAAATATGGAATCTGCCTGTGGCCCTTCATCCATAGTTTTCAGTATATCATGTGAGAAAAGGGCAAGCTGAGTTCCGCACGAGCGGTCCTTCCTAAAACCATGCTGATTCTTGGACCTAAGCTTCTTAGCCTCAAGAAAGTTTATTATATTCGAACTGAGAATATTTTCAAAGATTCTGCAGTAAACAGAAGACGGGGATATTGGTCTGTAATTTTGCGGGTCCGTTCTTTTACCTATGCTATATACGGGAGTCACCTACGCTTTTTTCCAGTCGCTTGGGACTTTGTGCTGGGCGAGAGATTCACGATAAATGCAAGCTACATAAGGGGCCAATGCCGTAGAGTACTCTTTGTAAAATCTAACTGGGATTCCATCCGGACCTGGTGATTTATTTGTTTTCAAATCTTTCACTTGTTTCTCTATGCCGGGTATGCTTGTTAGTATGTCGTCCAGATGTTAGGGCTTCTTCCTTATGTATATTTTGACACGTCACATTCAGTTACCTACATTTTACGTAACTAACTCCTAACAGACCTCGGAAGACCCAGCTGTACGACCGACCGCCGTGTCATCCTCAGACGACAGTCGCCACTGGATGCGGATACGGAGGGATATGTCGTCAGTACACCGCCCTCCCGGTCGTTGTCAGTTTCCGTAACCGTAATCGCTGCTGCTCAATCAAGTAGCACCTCAATTGGCTTCAGAAGAGATGAGTGCACCCAGTTTGCCAACAGCGCACAGCAGACCGGACGGTCGCCCATCCAAAAGCTAGCAAAACCCGTCAGCGCTTAACTTCAGTGATCTAACTGGAACCGGACCCGTATTTTATGTAGATTACGAAAGAGATTTAGGAACCAGGTTTTAAATTGTAAGACATTTCCAGGGGCAGAGGTGGACTCTGACCACAATCTATTGGTTATGAACTGTAGATTAAAACTGAAGAAACTGCAAGAAGGTGGCAATTTAAGGAGATGGGACCTGGATAAACTGACTAAACCAGAGGTTGTACAGAGTTTCAGGGAGAGCATAAGGGAACAATTGACAGGAATGGTGCAAAGAAATACAGTAGAAGAAGAATGGGTAGCCCTGAGGGATGAAGTAGTGAAGGCAGCAGAGGATCAAGTAGGTAAAAAGTCGAGGGCTAGTAGAAATTCTTGGGTAACAGAAGAAATATTGAATTTAATTAATGAAAGGAGAAAATATAAAAATTCAGTAAATGAAGCAGGCAAAAAGGAATATAAACGTCTCAAAAATGAGATCGACAGGAAGTGCAAAATGGCTAAGCAGGAATGGGTTGAGAACAAATGTAAGGATGTAGAGCCATTTATCACTAGGGGTAAGATAGATACTGTCTACAGGAAAATTAAAGAGACCTTTGGAGAAAAGAGAACCACTGAGTGAATATCGAGAGCTCAGATGGTAACCCAGTTCTAAGCAAAGAAGGGAAAGCAGAAAGGTGGAAGGAGTATATAGAGGGTCTATACAAGGGCGATGTACTTGAGGACAATATTATGGAAATTAAAGAGGATGTAGATGAAGATGAAATGGGACATACGATACTGCGTGAAGAGTTTGACAGAGTACTGAAAGACCTGAGTCGAAACAAGGCCCCAGGAGTAGACTACATTCCATTAGAACTACTGACGGCCTTGGGAGAGCCAGTCCTGACAAAACTCTACCATCTGGTGAGCAAGATGTATGAGACAGGCGAAATACCCTCAGACTTCAAGAAGAATATAATAATTCCAATCCCAAAGAAAGCAGGTGTTGACAGGTGTGAAAATTACCAAACTATCAGGAGATGGGACCTAGCGTTTGTAGACTTAGAGAAAGCTTTTGACAATGTTGACTGGAATACTCTCTTTCAGATTCACAGCTGCAAAATACTAACGCGAATTCTTTACAGACGAATGGAAAAACTAATAGAAGTCGACCTCGGGGAAGATCAGTTTCGATTCCGTAGAAATATTGGAACACGTGAGGCAATACTGACCTTACGACTTATCTTAGAAGAAAGATTATGGAAGGCAAAACTACGTTTCTAGCATCTGTAGACTTAGAGAAAGCTTTTGACAATGTTGACTGGCATACTCTCTTTCAAATTTTAAAGGTGGCAGGGGTAAAATACAGACAGCGAACTGCTATTTACAATTTGTACAGAAACCAGATGGCAGTTATAAGAGTCGAGGGGCATGAAAGGGAAGCAGTGGTTGGGAAAGGAGTAAGGCAGGGTTGTAGCCTCTCCCCGATGTTATTCAATCTGTATATTGAGCAAGCAGTAAAGGAAACGAAAGAAAAATTCGGAGTAGGTATTAAAATTCATGGAGAAGAAGTAAAAACTTTGAGGTTCTCCGATGACATTGTAATTCTGTCAGAGACAGCAAAGGACTTGGAAGAGCAGTTGAACGGAATGGACAGTGTCTTGAAAGGAGGATATAAGATGAACATCAACAAAAGCAAAACGAGGATAATGGAATGTAGTCGAATTAAATCGGTTGATGCTGAGGGAATTAGATTAGGAAATGAGACACTTAATGTAGTAAATGAGTTTTGCTATTTGGGAAGCAAGATAACTGATGATGGTCGAATTAGATAAGATATAAAATGTAGACTGGCAATGGCAAGGAAAGCGTTTCTGAAGAATAGAAATTTGTTAACATCGAGTATAGATTTAAGTGTCAGGAAGTCGTTTCTGAAAGTATTTGTATGGAGTGTAGCCATATATGGAAGTGAAACATGGACGATAAATAGTTTGGACAAGAAGAGAATAGAAACTTTCGAAATGTGGTGCTACAGAAGAATACTGAATATTAGATGGGTAGATCACTTAACTAATGATGTAGGTATTGAATAGAATTGGGGAGTAGAGGAGTTTGTGGCTCAACTTGACAAGAAGAAGGGACCGGTTGGGTAGGACATGTTCTGAGGCATCAAGAGATCACAAATTTAGCATTGGAGGGCAGCGTGGAGGGTAAAAATCGTAGAGGGAGACCAAGAGATGAATACACTAAGCAGATTCAGAAGGATGTAGGATGCAGTAAGTACTGGGTGATGAAGAAGCTTGCACAGGATATAGTAGCATGGAGAGTTGCATCAAACCAGTCTCAGGACTGAAGACCACAAAAACAACAACAACAACATCGAAAATTTCACATGCAGGGTGCTCCGCAGATTGTGCGAATTTGATAGAGGACGTATTGTTGTAAACAATGAGCTGTATTTCAAAAGTAATTAAAAACTTTTGAACTGCACTTCTTGGAATACAACATTATTTCCTTTACATACTGCACAGACTGGGTACACCGTTTAAGGGGCAAATAGTGACCATCTTGTAGCGAAATTATTTTTTGTGTTCCTCAAGATATGGCCACACACATACCATAATAAGTTCCGACTACTGATCAGATGATACGTCTGCCTGTCCAAAATCTTATATAGGCCAAGTGCGAAGATTTTTTGTGTGCTTTAAATAACTTATTACGCAGGTAATAATAACGCAGTTTTTAGTCTTCATTTTAAAAAATACTGACTTAAGGCAGGACGCACAGATCAGCATCTCGGGATCTGTCATTATGTTCCTTAAGATTGTCGTTTTGAAGCACTAGAAGAGCCTGATACTTTTACTAATGTAGAAACAGAATTTACGAAGTGATTTCCGTCAGACAACCGTTTTCGCTTTTTTCGATCCGCTGCGCCCCTTTGCGTGTTTTGTTGTCTTTTGGTATGATGAGGTTCCTTTTCCTACTGGCTCCCATGTCTCTGAGATTAGCTGCATTTCACATTTGTTTCCCTCTGATTTGTAGTGCACACTTGTGACCGCTAGCTGTCAGTTTCCCGCTCTCGGATCGCGTCCGCAGGCGGACGTAGTCTACGTTGCCTCTAGTGCATGTCTTGGTTACCTACATCAGTGCTTGCCGTAATTTTTTCTTATAATTTTGTCTTTGGGAAGGCTTTATCCCGGAACCAATTTTATATTGTAAAATATTTTTAATCTTTTATTTACGATTTAAGAGTTACCAGCTTTGTACAATTGCGTAGTTGTAAGTGTAACTTCAGTTCCCGCAATCAGATAGCAGATGTGTTCACGCAGTAAACGCTTCTTCTGGTCTAAACTACTGGGTAACGTACCCTGATATGTGTAGTTGAGTACGGAAATTATTTCTAATTTAGTTTCCAAGTATTTGCAAACCTCTCTTTTCGTTCTTTTTTAAAAATAACATTTGGTTATGACCTTCTAAGAAGTCGAAACCAGTTGTGATATTACAGGGCTCTATAAATGATTTATTTTTTTCAAAAGGTCTGTATTCCCCATAATATTTAAATAGTGGTACAAGTCTATTTTTGTTCATTCTGAGACACAGAGTCCTAAAGTTAAAAGGGCGCTGAAAAATCTGCAGTTGAGATACCAGAAATATTCAAGTATATATACTTGAATATATTTCTGGTATCAGCGCTCTGGTATCAGGACTCTGTATCTCAGAATGAACAAAAATAGACTTGTAAAACTATTGAAATAAGCCCTTCGCACGTGAAAATGTGATGGATGCATGGTTAGAATCGTAAACTCATAAATTTTACCTTGTGCGCTCTACAAATGTTTTGGGAGTGCCAATCTAACCACACGGCAAACGGCCAAGCGGCAGTGAAGTTCGTTCGATTCCTTATGCAGCAAAATCCTATCAATACCGCGTGATGCTTTCTCTGAGCTGTGTCACTATTCTTAGAAGTGGGATACGTAAACATGGTTCTTAATGTGCTCCGAAAGGAAAAACTGAGTCACGAATTCTGCATTTTAGTTGTCATGCTGCACAATGATGTTACATACTGGAGAGACGAGGATTACCTTGCTGTAGTCCTAGGCTGCTAAAATTTGATTCTACAGACCAGTTTGATGCTGTTTTTGGAAGGTCTCCCAGATTGATGTAATCATATGTTGTCTACTGGGCCACACTTTACCTAACCAACCCAAAAAAGTATCTGTCAAAACACACTTTGTTCAACTTCAGTTATGCCAGTTGACAAAAAAAAGTGAAGAAATTAACGCAATAAATCCATTAAGTGAACAGACGAGAACTCTTTATAACATCTACATTACGTCTACATAGATACTCTGGAAATCACATCTAAATGCCTGGCAGAGGGTTCATCGAACCACCTCCACAGTTCTCTATTATTCCAACTTCATACAGAGCGCGGAAAAAAAAACGAACACTTACATGCGAGCTCTGATTTCTCTTATTTTATTATGGTGATCGTTTGTCCCTGTGTAGGTCGGCGTCAACAAAATATTTTTGCATTATGAGGTTAAAGTTGGTGATTGAAATTTCGTGAGAAGATTCCGCCGCAGTGAAACAAGCTTTTGTTTTAATGATGTCCACCCCAATTCCTGTATCATTTCAGAGACACTCTCTCCGCTATTTCACGATAATACAAAATGTGCTGCCCTTCTTTTTCGACGCACTCCGTCAATCGAAATGTTATAGATGGCATTAAACATAAGTAAGCCTGTTTTAAAATTTATTGGTTCAAATGGCTCTGAGCACTACGGGACTTAACTTCTGAGGTCATCAGTCCCCTAGAACTTAGAACTACTTAAACCTAACTAACCTAAGGACATCACACACACACGAAGCGGTCGCTCGGTTCCAGATTGTAGCGCCTAGAACCGCTCGGCCACCCCGGCCGGCACCGGGGGGGATGAATAAGTTATTACTGCGAATAACTTTGTAGCTTTATTTCGTAACTCGTCGAATGCCCTGGATTTAATCATAGGAGGAAATAAGGGTGTCCAGGATAGAGGTATACACAAACAAATCCTTATAACGAAAGAACTCTATAATTGATGTTGTTGTGTAAATACGCGATCGATAGAGACACTCTCCAAGACGTGGTATTCACCATTCTGCTCTTCGACTCATGGTGCATGCGCGTCAGTGACAGGGCATACTTATCTCGACATGTTGGTGAACTATGCAGTTCCACGGATGTCTCTCGACGTCATTTTCCAGTAGAGTGGTATCCACTTATCTAACTGCAGCCGGGACTTGTCTTGAACGTCGCCGGCTCAGCGGGTCAAGTGAGCTTTGACCTCTGTGTCTGTATGTGTGTGCGTGCGTGTGCGTGTGTGTGAGGGAGAGAGAGGTCGCTTGTCCCTGAGCCCGCCCGGCCTGCTTTCCGCTAAACAGGCCAGGCGGCCGACCTAGCTGGCTAGGCTACTACGCGCCGCTATCGGTTAACTGAGGTGGTCAATTGTTGGCAACGAGCAGTGGTCCCCCATCTGGGGGGTAATGTCTTCCTGGAGGATAAAATGAGGTGTTCTGAAGAATAACAGTAATAAGGTTTCGATTACGCTACAGCCATCTGTGGCTCCAAGATTTATGAAAACTGGTATCGGGAGGTTAAGTAAAGTTTGGTATTGACAGGTAATGTAAAAACTCAAGATTAAACGGACATTCAAAACTGCAGATTATAAAAGCTTTGATCGTGATCGATATTTGCAAACTTTTCGTGTCAGAGTCATAGGTAACAATAAATTAGTAAAGTCGTATGGCATAGGTGGTGAGAGACTCCGAGAGATAGGATCAGCCTGCTAGATTACAAGTATTTCTTTTTTCGCTCACAATGACGTCTTTCCTTCTCGAAGTTGAAGAGTTGTGTGTTAAGAGTAGCTGCTGAGGGTAGATAACTGTAATGGGCTTGTATGTACAGTGTGGTGTCCTGTTTGTCGTATATCAGTAATTCGTACTTACTACTTCAAAACATAGATTTTTGTAATTGCATCTGTTTGCCGTTTATTAATATTACGTATCTGATTTAAATGCGGCTTTTTCTAGCTGTAATGATGCTGGGTTGTGAAGCCAAGAAATATGATTAAAAAAAATATACAGGGTGAAAATTATTTAAAACCGATAAACTCCGGGAGGTTGTACGGGACACCGAAACAAAATTTTCTCTAATATCATAATTAACTGTGAGCAATTTTTAATCCAGCAGAGAGTGTAACAGCTCTCAGCGGTCGTGTAATTGTGCTTAACGTGGGGACAAATCAGATGAATGTAAGAAACATCCTTCATGACCAACCGTTAATCCATTTCACTTACGGCGTGTGCACATCCTAGAACCAGATGATTATCTAATCAGAGCACACTTACTTCATTGGTACCTGGAACAATGCCAAATGCATCCAACACTTCTGTCCTCTGTGCTGATTAGAGATGAAGCAACGCTCGGTCGTGATGGGGTCTTCAACATCCACAATTCACATGTTCTGAGTGAGGTTAATGCACATATCACATTTACTCGCGCTTATCAAGTGCTATGTGCGGGCAGGTGTTGGTGGTGACCATTTAATTGGGCCGTATCTCCTATGTAGGCTATTAAATGACAGGCAGTATTACAATTTCCTCGCCAGAGCATTGCCAGAGTTGCTGGATGACATGCCACTCGCTACAAAAATGGTTCAAATGGCTCTGAGCACTATGGGACTTAACATCTCAGGTCATTGGTCCCCTAGAACTTAGAACTACTTAAACCTAACTAACCTAAGGACATCACACACATCCATGCCCGAGGCAGGATTCGAACCTGCTACCGTAGCAGTCGCGCGGTTCCGGACTGAAGCGCCTAGAACAGCTCAGCCACTGAGGCCGGTCCACTCGCTACAAGACAGCATATGTGGTTCCAGTATGATGGGTGCTGGCACATTTCAATCGTCCTGTGCGTCGATTCTTCAACCGACAGTTCCCAGAAAGTGGATTGGCAGTGATGGTTCTGTACCATGGCCAACTCGATTCCCTCTTTTGTGTGAGGAGAGATGTGCAACTATGTTTATGAAACTCCTGTTGAATCAGAAGAGGATATAGTTGCCTGGATAGTAGCAGCAGCTGTAGGAGTTAAGATAGGTTTACCATCCTTGCCGATATGTTGGGACTCTCTCTGTTAAGGACTTTCTTGTCGCGACATCCCGACAAGATCCAAATTTTACCAATGAAAATCGACAACAGCCATGTAACTTAGATGTTTTATTTTGATAACCAGTTTCGGCATCCCGCTATGCCATCTTCAGTCCCCATATGCATATCTCAAAAATGAAGGATACTGTTGTGTACATAGTTCTGCGTAGTCAGCGTGTACACAACTTTCCCACTAGAGCGCGCCCAGCTAAGCACAACAGTGCAGGTGCAGCGCCCGTCCTTCTCCGCACTACGAGATGGCGCTGCCTTAGAGATGGACCAAATTCTGCTTCCGCTGATCCGCGTATTAATATGTAACGCAGCCACTGAGATTGCTGCTAATGTAGAACCTTTTCTCCTCTCGGATCACACTCGCGCAGTGATACATGAACGCGCAAGGTATTATAAGAAGTGTACAGACCTCTGATTAGTCTGCATTTGTCTGTACCAGTCTATAGTCAAGTTTCAGTCTGCGCCTAATAAGATTACCATATTCCTGTACATAGCCATGAAGATAAATGTACAGACACTTTGTCAAGTATTAGAGATATGTGAGAATAAGATTAACGTACCAAGACCAAAGGAACTTCAGATTGTCAATTGTAAATAGCATCCAGAATCAAGTTATGTAATGTTTATGCTTTTTATTATTTTAATAAATGTGTGTGAAAATTAATCAAGTCCTGTTTAAAGTTGGTCACCGCCAATCTGCTACTCTAAGCATGCAAGTGGCATTTCTATCGTCTGACCTAACAGCAGAAGATAAGCACGCCACGATAAGACCACGAAACATATTGCTGACACTCGCCTACTTCGTTAGAGCGACAAGTCAAATAATGTGATGGTGTGTTTACCGAAGGTCCTACAGTACGCACACCACAGATACTATCATACAGTGGCATTATATTCCTGGGTGTCCTGAATTCAAACTGTATTCCAAGTGCTCCATTCGAAGACTTGTTTGTGCTTACAATAAGTCAAAATAAAATAAATTAAACACTCAATTACATGGCTGTTGTCGATTTACATTGATAATTACTTGACCAGCCGATGTCCCATGTCCATGATGGATCAACAGATACCAAATTCCATCCCTATGTTGCAGAATACTGTTACGAGCTTGGCCGGCCGCGGTGGTCTCGCGGTTCTAGGCGCGCAGTCCGGAACCGTGCGACTGCTACGGTCGCAGGTTCGAATCCTGCCTCGGGCATGGATGTGTGTGATGTCCTTAGGTTAGTTAGGTTTAAGTAGTTCTAAGTTCTAGGGGACTGATGACCACAGCTGTTAAGTCCCATAGTGCTCAGAGCCATTTGAACCATTTTTGAACTGTTACGAGCTTGGCTCAAGTACTGAAGTAACGCCATCTGTTAGCGCTGCATGTAAATGCTGCCTAAGTTGGTTTTATTTATGCCTACAAGTTTATCTTGACAAGGTCGTCTCACAGATGGCGTTTCATGTTATGCTGTGTCGTCCGAACAAGACACAGCCAGGGCAAAAGAACAACAGGTGCAAAGATGCGAGCTGGTGCCAGTGCCGTAGAGACTCGCCGTTTGCGCAAGTTGCACCAGCGCCACAGGCTTTGCTGAGGATGAAGATATGGACTTCACCTCGGCCTGTTGCCGATTACAATCAGCCAATGACCGGACGACAACGGACAGAAGCCTGCTCGAAAGATAGAAGAGCAGCTCTCGCCACATGGTTATAATCATTGTACAGGGCTGACTGAGACAGGGAATGTCGTTTCGTGTACTCTTAGAAGTGAACGGACAGTGCTGCAAATTGCATTTGCTATGTACTGTGAGGTTTACCTACGATTATTTGCACTTAGCTATTGAGGGCCTTTTTTGTGTTATATTACGAGCAGTGTTGCAGATCTCAATATCCTGCAGCTCACAAAGGTTGCGAGGTACCGGGGCTAGCAGTGTACTTAACACTAAATTCTTCTAGGATCTTCATATGTAAATGATGCTCTAAGTCCCCCCCCCCCCCCCCCCCTATTCTTACTCCGACTTTTGCTGTTACACAAGGATTAAGAAGAAACGCGAACTGACTGTAATCGACCCTGCAAGTGGAGTAGAAAAGAGTTTGGCACCTGCAATAATTTAATTTGATAGAAATTAATTAAATAAAGGAAAGTTTCATTAACGTAGTGAGAGATGAAAGGGTTGCTCTACCGATTAACAGAATGAAGGTTCTGTCCAAAATAACAATATGATTTATTATAACTAAACTCAAAATAATAAACAAAACACATGAAACATTTACAATACATCAAATTGGCTCAAATTGGATACTCAAATAAATGCTGTGAAGGTGAAGTTGTCCTTAACTAGATGGTGACATTCATGACAAAGTGGTATGTGGAGCCAATTCCTTGCAACTCAAATCTTAAGAGAAACACACAGCCAACCCAACATTAATTGCTGCTACAGTAGTGAGAACTCAGACCATGAACACCCAAGACAGAACAAAGTTAGAAAAGACGAACAGGCGCGCTCTGCTGAGCTCTGATTATCACCTAGCAAAATCCCTTATCTGCCGGTGCTGCGGACATACATTACCAAGCTGTCTTCTTAACTGCAAGAACACGATCTGGCGTACCAGAGGCGATGGCTGGTTGCTTCGATGTCCCGTCGTGGTGATAATAATGTCGCGAGTATAGCTTGAAACAAATTATCCTGGTCTGGTTTTTCCAGACTAAAGACTTCCTAGCAATACAAATGCGCCTCAGAGGGGGACGTCAGTGATTGATTTTAACAAGCGAAGTCACACACTAACTCCGATACAGTCAACTTTAGCCAAAACTGCTCAAGACATACAACATAGGTCACTTGTACGCAGAACGCTCAATTGCCAACTGTACTCGGAAAGTTACGTTGAAGTCGAAACTTCAGCAACTTCGTTAACAGTTACAATTAAATAAAAGTATATTAGACAGCCAACGGAAGGCAGGCTGTCCAGAGCAGTGAGAGCTCAGTCTTGTAACCTACTCCGACCAAAAGGCGAGAGCCGACCCTCTCAAGAGCACCCATACAAACCGAACACAGAACATTCCCGCCCCCACAACAGTGGCCGTGGTTTAACGTTCCAATCAGCAACTCGAAAACCGGCAGAAAATTCCACTCTATGGCCGAAGCACTACCATTCCAGCAGTGGAGATTCTTGGCGCCAATTTCTGCGCCGATTTTGCTACGTCACGGAGCTATGCCCTGAGCAAGCCAATCACAGCTACGATCTTGTAGAAAACGGGGGAATTTGCCCGCCAAGACTGCCTGGGAACACAAGTCATTCCCACGCCTCGCTGGTAGCACACCAGAAAGTGTTTTCACTAAGTTTCTGCGAAGTAACGGAATTTCTAGCCCAGCCGCCCCTTCTGGCCCGTCTGGGCGTGTCGCTTCCGCTCTTATGACAATGTCAGCGTCTGGAAAGCATCCACTCGACTCCCTCACACTCGTCGGCTTAACCTTTCAAGATCAGCAGAACTCGCCTGTCACCGGACCACCCGGGTGCCAAGAAACGCAGCGTTGGAAGTCCGCGTGTGAAGGAATAGCAACTTTTCACTGCATGCAATTGGAGAGGAAAATCGAATTACCCAGAGTAAGATAGAAATATGAGAGGGGGCTCATGCCACCTCTCAAGGTAAGTAAGCCTTTTTAACTCATTTGTGTGACTTTGTTACTAATTTGTTGGAGTGTTATAGACCCTTCGTTCTATTTATTCTGTTACATGGCCCTGGGGCATGGTTGTGTGATAGTGGCAGGGAGAAATGTTATTAGCGGTGTACTGCATGAGAAGCCGTTTCACGAACCCACAATCTCGGCCTACCGTAACAAAAGTGGCAACTCGGCCTCCACAGCTGTAGCGACGAGGCCTTTACAGAAATGGCGACGAGGATTTACAAAATGTTGCGTATCCTGTATCGATGATGCAAGTACCTTCTAGATGTAACGCCATCATTGGCTCTGAGCACTATGGGACTTAACTTCTGAGGTCATCAGTCCCCTAGAACTTAGAAATACTAAAACCTAACTAACCTACAGACAACACACACATCCATGCCCGAGGCAGGATTCGAACCTGCGACCGTAGCGGTCACGCGGTTCCAGACTGTAGCGCCTAGAACCGCTCGGCCACTGCGGCCGGCGCACCAGCATTTGAGAAAGTACCAGACGTATGGGGCAGTTCCGATTTGAATAGCGATCTGATAAGACGATTATTTCTAAACGTAATACGAACAACGATTGTTAGTTTGTAACGTCTGAAATGTTTACAGCGAATATGTACGGTGTGAAGAGCATAGTAATGTGTTCTTCGATGGCTGAAGTGTTATTGTCTACAGTTTACCGTCTAATAAACTTATCTAAGGATGGAAAGAGGAAGCGTCACTTTTCGGATGATTACACAGAAGAGTGGTCTCTTGTGAAAAAAGGACGTACGGATCAGGAAGCATTGTGTGAAGTTTAAGCCGTTTCCTCTCAGTAACTCACGGAGGTAAGGCAGGTGTGAGGCATCACATTTCTGCGAAGAATCACATAAATAGATTCGCGGAAGCACCGACATCAAAGCCTATTTCTACATTCATGATTAAAGAAGATATCCAGGAAGAACTGCTCGTAGCTGCTGCAGACCTAACAACAGCTTATAAAGTTGTCAAGCATCATCAGTCCTTCAGATCACTTGACTCTACCGTAAAATTGAATGCCGCTATGCATCCTGACTCCAAAGTCGCTGCAAAGCAGCCTACAGCCAAGAACGACGCTACAGCGATTGTTAAAAATATTCTCACATCACCCAACAACTGCAAGAAGTTTCGTTTTATGGCACAGGCATCGACGCATCGAACAACAAGGCTGAAAAGATGTTTACTTTAGTTGTCCAATACTTTACTGAAACTGATGGAAACCAACAAAAGCTGAAGAAGTTTGATTCGCTACACAACGAAACATCAAAGACAATTTCAAAGTTTTGGCTAGGCACTTTAAAAGATAACTGCAAATTCCATGTGATAAATTGATCACTTTTTGTGGAGACAATACCAATAACAACTTTGGAGAGATTTATCAACGCGGCCAGCGGAACGTGTTTCTCCAAATTAAAGAAGAACTAGGAAAAAGTGTAGAATGAACTGGATGCCATACCCATATGCTCTACAATACTACATCCAACGCCGCTGGAGTCTTAACAGCCGGCATTGAAACAATCGTCAAGTAATATTTAATTATTTTTCAATATACACAGTAAGGAGAGAGAAGCTGAAAGAGTTCTGCTTATACTCGTACGTTGACTTCAATCACCTATCTAACTCAAAAACAAGATGGCTGTCGCTAATCCCCGCAGTTGAGAGAATTCTTTAGCTATGGATTCCATTACAACAGTTTTTTGAGGCCGAAGACAGGTCCCCTAAAATAATTTCAGATTTTTTCAGTAGTCCGAACAGTGCAATTTATTTCATGTTTCTGCGGTCGAACTTGGCACTGTTCGAAAAAAAAAGTAAAAAGCGTGGAGAGAAATAAAGTCTCTATAATCGAAATAAGAAATATATAATTGATACTCCAAGATGTCTGAATGAAACGAAGATTGCCGATTTCAATGGTATGCAAACAAAGGTGAATTGGAACAAACTGAGGAATGACAACCCTGACCAAGAAATAATTAATTTGATTTCATAATTTAAGAAAGAAGCAATGGGTTTCTATGCCATAGCATTTGATTACCTAGAGAAATGGGCTATTTCTTTTAATAAATATCAAGTATTTGATTGGATGACACAGCCTGAAAGCCCAGATTGGATGCTAACTGAATATACCTGACTAAAAATGGTGTGAACATTTCAGATGACAATTGTTTTCTGGAACAAATGGTTCAAATGGCTCTGAACACTAGGGGACTTAACATCTGAGGTCATCAGTCCCATATAACTTAGAACTACTTAAAACTAACTAACCTAAGGACATCACACACATCCATGCCCGAGGCAGGATTCGAACCTGCGACCATAGCGGTCGCGCGGTTGCAGACTGTAGCGCCTAGAACCGCTCGGTCACCACGGCCGGCTGTCTGGAACATATGTATCTGAAGAGCATTTTGGAAACCAGGAGTGGCATGCAAAAATGGAAGTCTAAACACTCAGTGTATGAAAGTTGGATTTACTTTCTTAAGGAAACCGAAAATCCCGAACGCAAATGCCAACTGCCAAAATTAGGCGAATATTTGTTTTCTATTCTGGCACACAACGCCACTATGGGAAGAATATTTTCGCTGTTGTTGGCCCAGAAGGAATCGACTGCTGCCAGGGACTGTGGAATCAATCTTACAGTGCCACTTTAACCACTAGCTGACTTGCATGGAGTTTTATAAATACGTAAAAGGAAAAAAAAAACTTGCTGATAAAGGTGAAATATTTCGAAAACTATGGTGCACCAAACTACTTCTGTCTCAAGAATTCTATGTAACTGTGTTCTAAGTAAAAAGTAATTATATTAAATAAATTTTTTACTTCATTTCTCACCCACATCTCAGACTGTCCCGCCGAGGTCCCAGCTAGATATGGCAACCATTTAAGGGGGGTAGGACGTCAAACGGGCCGACTTGGAGCAGGAGAGGCACCACAGGACATTTTAATTTCCACTGTCTATACTTTTACAAATAAACTCATAAAACTTTGTCGGCATGACCAGAAAGGATTCAGGATTCACACACATAGCAGCGGAAGTCCAAATACATTACAATTATTTTTTTCAAATGTGAAATTGCATCATTTTTTCACTTACTATTGGCTGCATTTGTTGCTATAGATACACTTTTCTTCATAAGTAAGAGAGGTTCTTCGATTAATTTTGAACAGCATACAAACCATACTTACAGGTGTATGAAATCCTAGGATTTATTTAATTTATGAAAAAAATGAATGCGCTGTTACATTTTAAACTTTATGTTTAGAAAAAACTCAAATTTTATAGTTAATCATCTCAATTTTTACCACAGTGTGTGTCTTTTGTCTTTCTTCGACAATGGCCTTGTTGGCCGAAAGCTTATTTTGTGACAGTCTTTTTGTTGTACCTATCTGCGATTTAGCATCTCCGCTATGTGGTGAGTAGCAACTATCCTTTTCATAATATTGTTATTTGACATTTTGTCAAGAGCCTTGTACATACATAGAAGAACTCAAAAAGTTTTTTTGACATATTAGAAGGGCTCCATATGCGTTCCCCAACTGATTCTGAGTCGAGAATCAAGTCCTTCCAACATTGGGGCGCAGCATGTCCCTCATTCCTGGTAGGTTTGTTACCAGAGGAGACGTAAGCACCGAGTCTTTCACACAACCTCCTACCAAAAAATCAAATGAGTTTACATTGGGAGAGAGTGGAGGCCCTGACAAGAATTGCTGATCATTTAACTCCACAACGATCAAGCTATAGATTTCTCAATGTCCTATTTAAGAATTCATGAACATCATGACAGAAGTGGGGTGAAGCACCACACTGTTGCTAGATAAAGTCCAAAATGTCGGTCTCCAGCTGTGAAGTGAGTCAGTTTTCCTGCATGTCCAGATACCTGTGTCCTGTTATAGTCTTTTCGCAGAAGAAAAACGACTATAAACTTTAAACCGTGAGACTTCGCAGAACACATTAACTTTCGGCGAATCTCAAATGAGCTGCACCTTAGCATGGGAATTCTCTGCCCCCAGATTCGCACATTGTGCCTGTTCGCTGTGCCATTCACAAAACAAGTTGCTTCATCACCCAAGATGAATTTCTGACAAAACCCATCCTCTATTATAAGCTGTTGCAACTGTGGCGAAAATTCAAAGCGAGTGAATTTCTCATTGTGAGTTATGGCTTGTAGCAATTGCAAGCAGCAAGACTTCAGCTTCAGTCGTTTCCCTAACATTTTCCAAACGGTCGGCTGTCGTATGTTCAGTTCTCTACTTACTCTATTCGATGACTTCTGTGGGCAATGTGCGAATTTTGCCCACATCAGGTCAACCGTCTCTTCACTCACTGCAGGTTCAAATTGGTTCAAATGGCTCTGAGCACTATGGGACTTAACATCTATGGTTATCAGTCCCCTAGAACTTAGAACTACTCAAACCTAACTTACCTAAGGACATCACACAAAACCCAGTCATCACTCATCACGAGGAACACTCACTGCAGGCTGACCCGAGGATTTCCCCTTGTAGAGGCATCCTGAAGCTTTAAATTGCTCATACCATCGCCGAACGGAGTTTTCAGTTGCTGAATCTTTCCTGCTCTTCGTTCTGAAATGTCGTTGCACTGTTGCGGCAGACTGATGTGAGTGCATTTCAAACGCAACTTACGCTTCCTCGGTGCCAGTCGCCATCTTGTCTAACTACTCACTGCTGCGCTCTCGTGACAGAAATCTGCAGTGCGTCTGCAACAATACAAAGCTGTTTGAGTTTTTCTGTATGAACGTTGGATTTGTGTCAGTTAATGTAGCTACAGCGAATTTATGAAATTGCTTCACTCACATATAACAACCTTGTATAATGGCTCCTGTCCAAATTACTGGCTGTACGAATCAGAGGTGATCCAATTGTATAACTCATGCCACCCCACACCATCTCGCCAGGTGCTGGACCCGTATGACGATAACGAATGCAATCTGATAACGTTCGTTCTTCTTGGAGGCTGCACACGTCTGTACGTCCATTGTTATTCTGTATGCCGAATCGGGGCTGCTCTGAAAAGACAATTTGGAACCAACTTGTGTCTAGGTTTCTCCAACACCAGTGTCGGCTCGCCTATGTCTTCTGCCGCGTCGAGGGAAGCCACAACAGTGGTCGCCGTGCCAATAGATCTTTTAGATCACTGATGAAAACTTAGTGTTGCACTTATATGTCTCTGCTCATTGTCGTTGATAATTCTTCCGGGTTATGTGGCCGTGGTCCATGGAATACTTCTATTCCTAACGTTTCGTCCAATACTACGTTGGACATCCTCAGAGGTATGGCTGGTCCTGTTGAGTCCTGCCGACTGACGAGTCGGGCGTCGGAGAGCGACCTAAATACCGAAGAAAGTGGGCGTGGTCTAGCTTGCACATAGTAGCAGAGAGATAACTAGTCAAAGATAAAATGTAACTATCGATAATAGTCCGTCATAGATAAAAATCACTTATCGATTCTGTAACGCCACTGTCCATATCTCGCTTAATTTCAAGGCCTCTTCGTTTCTATTAAAATTATCTTCATGTTTATAAATTTCAATAGCCTCCCTATACAGTCGTGGATAATAGTTCGTGGTGGCACTTAAAACTGTAGTTTCAGAAAACTTAACTACATGGTCACCGGACTGAAGTGCATGTTCCGCAACGGCCGATGCTCCTTTATCCTCGTATTCACACTTCTTTTCGTAGTACCAATATAGACCTTGCCACATTCCGTGTACCTGTGGCAAGGTCTATATTGGTACTACGAAAAGACCTTGCCACATTCCGTGTACCTGTGGCAAGGTCTATATTGGTACTACGAAAAGAAGTGTAAATACGAGGATAAAGGAGCATAAAAGTCTTTGCCGATTGGCTAAAATAGATAAATCGGCCGTTGCGGAACATGCACTTCAGTCCCGGATCGAATCCGCCCGCCGGATTAACGACGAGGGCCGGTTTTTAGGCGTTTTCCACATGCCGCTAGGTGAATGCCGGGCTGGTCCCCAAGTTGCGCCTCAGTTACACGACTCACAGACATTTGAAAACGTTCGCACTATTTCATGACTTACACTAGACACAGACAGCTGGGGTACACTACTTCCATCCCGGGGGGGTTGGTGTGGTGTCAGGAAGGGCATCCAGCCACCCTCTACCATTAACACTGCCAAATCCCTACCAATAACGCCGACCCCTCGCTGGAGCGGGACAAAGCCCTCGAGAAAGAAAGATTAGTACTATTTGATGTAGGTCCCAAACCAACGCACAAAACTTAGGAACTGATCGAATTAGGCTTTCGTAGTCGACCTCTTTCAGGTGTGAATTCTACTTCCTCAGGATCGTTCCCCACAGGTAAATCGACGTTCACTCTTCAATCACTCTGGATATATGTTGCTGAAGGTGCTCTCACCTGCTCGCTTTAATATAGTCATAGAAAACATCAGAACGAAAGTTCACCAAGTGTCAACATCAGATGATATGAAAATCATAGCATATGCAGACTATGCGATGATGCGGGAAAAAAATGAGCGGAAATCGGAAGAACAACTAAATATCTGGCAGGGAATAACTGAATAAGCAGGCATGGAAATAAGCTTAACAGAAAGTGAGGTAATGAAAATCAGCTGTAAAAAGAAAAAAAATAAGGATGTAAGTTGTAATGGGGAAAGTATTAAACAAGTAAATACTTTCAAGTATCTGGGAAGTAAATTAACAAACAAAGGAAATATCAAGGGCGAAAATTCGGAGAGAATAGAAAACTGTTCAACATTTTACTATTGTGTATCGGACATAGTAAGAAATTCGGAAATACCTGCCAAAGCAAAGATAGTTATATACAGGTCATATTATCTGCCAGTTTTGATCTATGGAGGAGAATATTGGGCTTGGACAAAGAAAGATCTGAGCAGAATACGGGCAACAGAGATGTCCTTTTTACAAGGGATCCTTGGTAAGACGAGAAGGGACAGGACAATACGAAACGCCCTTCAGTTCAACCGCTTCAAAGAAACTATGATGAAAAAACATGCTCAGATCGTTTGGCCATGTTAAGACAGTGGGACAGGAAGGACATCCAAGAAGAGCCCTAGAATGGACAGAATCTGTACGAAGACCAAATGCAAGACCACCAACAAAAGGAGAGACCAAGTTAAGGATGATGTCAACCGAAGAGTACTGCAGTGGGAGGATGTGCTGAATGACAGACTGCGTGAGAAAAGAGAAGCATGGAAGAGGCTCTATGAACGACCTGCATTAGTAGAAATGTTCGAGGAAGAAGAAGAAGAAACAGAGAAGACTTGAAGATTGTGGCTGATTCTGGCACCTGATCACAGATCGCGTAATAAAACGATACTGGGTCTTTTCAACTATTTACACGCATTGCTTTACGTTTATTTATGCTAAGCGTCAGTTGCGATTTTATTCGCACAAGGCGATGATCTGCAAGTTTCACTATATAGTGACATACACCACTGGCCATTAAAATTGCTACACCAAGAAGAAATGCAGATGATAAACGGGTATTCATTTGATAAATATATTGTACTAGAACTGACATGTGATTACATTTTCACGCAATGTGGGTGCATAGATCCTGAGAAATCAGTACCCAGAACAACCACCACTGGTCGTAATAACGGCCTTGATACGCCTGGGCATTGAGTCAAACAGAGCTTGAATGGCGTGTACAGGTACAGCTGCCAATGCAGCTTCAACACGATACCACAGTTCATCAAGTGTAGTGACTGGCGTATTGTGACGAGCCAGTTGCTCGGCCACCATTGACCAGACGTTTTCAATTGGTGAGAGATCTAGAGAATGTGCTGGCCAGGGCAGCAGTCGAACATTTTCTGTATCCAGAAAGGCCCGTACAGGACCTGCAACATGCGGTCGTGCATTATCCTGCTGAAATGTAGGGTTTCGCAGGGATCGAATGAAGGGTAGAGCCACGGGTCGTAACACATATGAAATGTAACGTCCACTGTTCAAAGTGCCGTCAATGCGAACAAGAGGTGACCGAGACGTGTAACCAATGGCACCCCATACCATCACGCCGGGTGATACACCAGTATGGCGATGACGAATACACGCTTCCAATGTGCGTTCACCGCGACGTCGCCAAACACGGATGCGACCATAATGATGCTGTAAACAGAACCTGGATTCATCCGCAAAAATGACGTTTTGCCATTCGTGCACCCAGGTTCGTCGTTGAATACTTCATCGCAGGCGCTCCTGTCTGTGATGCAGCGTCAAGGGTAACCGCAACCATGGTCTCCCAGCTGATAGTCCATGCTGCTGCAAACGTGGTCGAACTGTTCGAGCAGATGGTTGTTGTCTTGCAAACATTCCCATCTGTTGACTCAAGGATAGAGACGTGGCTGCACGATCCGTTACAGCCATGCGGATAAGATGCCTGTCATCTCGACTGCTAGTGATACGAGGCCGTTGGGATCCAGCTCGGCGTTCCGTATTACCCTCCTGAACCCTCTGGTTCCATATTCTGCTAACAGTCATTGGATCTCGAACAACGCGAGCGGCAATGTCGCTATACGATAAACCGCAATCACGATAGGCTACAATCCGACCTTTGTCAAAGTCGGAAACGTGATGGTACGCATTTCTCCTCCTTACACGAGGCATCACAACAACGTTTCACCAGTCAGCGCCAGTCAACTGCTATTTGTGTATAAGAAATCGGTTGTAAATATTCCTCATGTCAGCATGTTGTGTCGCCACCGGCGCCAACCTTGTGTGAATGCTCTGAAAAGCTAATCATTTGCATATCACAGCATCTTCTTCCTGTCTGTTAAATCTCGCGTCTGTAGCACGTCATATTCGTGGTGTAGCAATTTTAATGGCCAATAGTGTGTCTGGCGATGTAAGCACATGAACTGTGCGGCAACCTCTGGAGCAGCATGGACTGTCATTACAGCATTTCTTGGCGAGGTCGCAGAGACACGCACACGGGCAGTGGTGCGCCTCAGTACGGCATTGGACGAGGGAGCGGTTCCAAGTCGTTGCTCTAGCTAAGTTCCAGTTCTGTGAGCAACATAACGGTGTCTATATCAGTGTGTGGAGCTTCCGAGGAGAACGAATGTTATCGGATTTTATTCGTCATTGCCATAATTATGGACACAGCAGCGGGCGTCATTGTTTGGGGCGTCACAGGCTACGGAACAGGATCACCTATGGTCCGCATAGCCGATAATTTAGGAATCAGCCATTACATTCCTGACATGTTAAGGCCAGTGGTTGGCCCGGTCTTAGGGGTTCCTGTAATGTGACCTTTCAACAAGATAACGTAAAACCGCATGTTGTCCGTGCTATTCTGTGTTCTGATCTATCTCGATGCAGGGGGCATTCGACGCTTGCCCCGAGCAACACGTACTAGATATCTCTCGGCCACTGCTGGCCATGGGTCGTCCACAGACTGGCATTCCACTAATCGCCAACCACTACGGTTGTCAAACTCATGAATAGAGTAGAAGCAGCAGGGCATGACGTATCCGTATTTTTCATCCAAGCTCTGTGCGACAGGAAGTCCAACAGGGTTCGAGAGATTGTTGCTGCTGAAGCTGGCAGCTCCATATATTAAATTTCCCGTACTTCATACCAACCAATCACCTACGAATTTAATCATGTATTCTTCCTGATACTCTACTACGCATAACAAGTAAAATTTGTTATTTGTTATTCGTCCTCGTGTTGCAGTGTTAATGTCCAGTTGTGTGCGGTAGTTCATACTCACTGTTTTGTTATACAGTATCGTTCAGAACTTGCCGTGTCCACCAACAAAGCCAGCTTACTCCTCTGCTTGGTTAAAATCTTATGTTTTTTATGTTTCCGTACATAAATCTGTAGAAACGGAACCCTGATACGATCACTTTGTTATCCGTCCGTCTGTCTGTCTGTCCGTCCGACACTTAAAACCTATTTTCTCGGGAACAGGTACACGTAACAAGTTGAAATTTATGTTACATCCTAAAAGGTCTACGGTTCCTTGGCGATGTAAATAACGTTAGCTTCTAAGTCAGTGGAATCAAAAGAGACGGCTGTTTACGTCACACATACTCATACCCGCAAACTCACTCATCAAAACCTATACTTTACTTTCCGGTGCCCTACATTCATGAAATTTTGGAAGCAGCGAATTTTCACTGTAAACTTAACTAAAATAATCCGAAAATTGTTAATCTGTAATTATATTACATGAAAATACATTTTTTTGTCATTTGTCAGCCGACTTCAAACACTCTCGGAAGTTTTGGGATCAATGTTGACAACAGGTAAAAATCGTCGAGGTTCTCGATTTTCATATGGATGAGTTGTCTAGATACATAAATACATAATTAAGGCCTTCTCGTCCAGGCCGTGAAGACACAAGGAATGTCTACCGGCCGCCGCGGCGCCTTGCGGCGTCATGTAGTTGCGGTATGGAGGGGCATGTGCCCAGCACGTCGCCCTCCAGGTCGCTTTGCAGACTTTCCAGACCGTGGAGCCGCTACTACTCGACGAAGCAGCTCCTCAGTTGGCATCAGGCGGCTGAGTGCAGTCTGTACCAGTCATACCAGCAAGGAAAACTCCTTGGCAGAACCGGTAAGCGAACACGGCTCCTAAGCATGGCAGCCATCTGCGCTGACCACTCAGCTACGGATGCTGACCTTTCTTTTCATGTGGCTGGTGCTAATTTTATTGAGAGTTTTGTTCCTTGCGGAGGAAAACTGTTAGAGCTGTACTTTTTTATGTAGTATCTTCCTTCTACAGTTACTGCATTGATCTAGTTATGGGGATTTGGTTTCTTTCGCAGACATTCTGTGAAAGTTTGCCAAGTTGCTTTTTTATTATCCGATTATATGTTGACGGAATGACACCACTAAGTAGCAGAAAACTGTATGTTGTCCACACTAGGCAGCGTTGTCGTTGTGGGCTCCAGTCCAGAGACTGGTTTGATGCAGCTCTCCATGCTCCTCAATCCTGTACAAACTTCTTCGTCTCCGAGTAACTACTGCAAACTACATCATTCTGAATCTGCTTAATGCATTCATCTCTTGGTCTCCCTCTACGATTTTTACCCTCCACGCTGCCCTCCAATACTAAATTGGTGATTCCTTGATGCCTCAGAACATGTCCTATCAACCGATCCCTTCTTGTAGTCAAGTTGTGCCACAAACTTCTCTTCTCCCCAATCCTATTCAATACCTTCTCATTAGTTATGTGGTCTACCCATCTAATCTTCAGCATTATTCTGTAGCACCACATTTCGAAAGCTTCTATTCTCTTTTTGTCCAAACTATTTATCATCCATGTTTCACTTCCATACATGGCTACACTCCATACAAATACTTTCAGAAACGACTTCCTGGCACTAAAATCTATACTCGATGCTAACAAATTTCTCTTCTTCAGAAACGTTTTCCTTGCCATTGCCAGTCTACATTTTATATCCTCTCTACTTCGACCATCATCAATTATTTTGCTCCTCAAATAGCAAAACTCCTTTACTACTTTAAGTGTCTCATTTCCTAATCTAATTCCTTCAGCATCACCCGATTTAATTCGACTACATTCCATTATCCTCGTTTTGCTTTTGTTGATATTCATCTTATCTCCTCCTTTCAAGACACTGTCCATTCCATTCAACTGCACTTCCAGGTCCTTTGCTGTTTCTGACTGAATTACAATATCATCGGCAAACTTCAAAGTTTTTATTTTTTCTCCATGGATTTTAATACCTAGTCCAAATTTTTCTTTTGTTCCTTTAAAAATGGCTTTGAGCACTATGGGACTCAACATCTTAGGTCATAAGTCCCCTAGAACTACTTAAACCTAACTAACCTAAGGACATCACACACACCCATGCCCGAGGCAGGATTCGAACCTGCGACCGTAGCAGTCCCGCGGTTCCGGACTGCAGCGCCAGAACCGCTAGACCACCGCGGCTGGCTTTTGTTCCTTTACTGCTTCCTCAATATACAGATTGAATAACATCGGGGATAGGTTACAACCCTGTCTCCCTCCCTTCTCAAGCACTGCTTTCTTTCATGCCCCTCGACTCTTATAGCTGCCATCTGGTTCTTATACAAACTGTAAATAGCCTTTCGCTCCCTGTATTTTACCCCTGCCATCTTCAGAGCGTGGAAGAGGGTTTTCCAGTCAACATTGTCAAAAGCTTTCTCTAAGCCTCCAAATGCTAGAAACGTAGGTTTGCCTTTCCTTAATCTATCTTCTAAGATAAGTCCTAGGGTCAGTATTGCCTCGCGTGTTCCAACATTTCTACGGAATCCAAAATGATCTTCCCCGAGATCGGCTTCTAACAGTTCTTCCAGTGGGTAGTGCTACCCTTCCTTTCGAGTAGTCGTTGTACAGTCGATTACCAAACTGTCGTATGCCTTTGTGTTTCTTTATTCTTCTGGTCCAGCATCCATAATTAGAAGAAGTACGTAATTGCGTTTCCGGAGCCTAAAACACCGTATAATGAGGAACAAGAGTTTCAATGTAAACAAGGCTTCAAATTTGGTACTCGTTTTATGAAGATCATTCAGTCACCTTGTCGCTCAAACCGGAAAACGCAAGACGTTTGATGCACGAAATAACGACCGAAACTGCAGAAAGTAATTCACACCGAAGGACGAAGCGTTAACCAGGAATCGTAATCGTTTATGAATAGGGGCGCGACACCAATGGTCAATGAAACATTTTTAAAATACCGGTTTGACCAGCAAGCGAGCACACATATGTCCACTAATCGGGGACGCCTTATCAGGACAAAATATGTGATCAAAATAGTTTTTTTTTTGTCCTCAACCTTCTGACTGGTTTTATGCGGCCAGCCAAGGATTCCTCTCCTGTGCCAAGCTTTTCATCTCAGAGAAGCATTTGCACCCAACGTCCTCAATGATTATTTCTGGCTGTATTCCAATCTCTGTCTTGCTCTACGGTTTTTACCGTCTACAGCTCCTTCTAGAAAAATGTTCGAATGTGTGTGAAATCTTATGGGACTTAACTGCTAAGGTCATCAGTCCCTAAGCTTACACACTACTTATTCTAAATTATCCTAAGGACAAACACACACACGCATGCCCGAGGAAAGACTCGAACCTCCGTCGGGATCAGCCGCACGGTCCATGACTGCAGCGCCTTAGACCGCTCGGCTCTCCTTCTAGAACCATGGAGGTTGTTCCCCGATGTCTTAACACATGTGCTATCATTTTGTCCCTTTTCCTTGTCAGTGGTTTTCCACATGTTCCTTTCTTCACCGATTCTGCGGAGAACCTCATCATTCATAATCTTTTCAGTTCACCTAATTTTCAGCTGACTTCTGTAGCGCCACAACTTAATCGCTTCGATTCTCTTCTACTCCGGGTTTCCCACTGTCTATGATTCACTGCCATATAATGTTCGCGAAACTTTTGTTCTAAAAATTTCTTCCTCAAATTAAGGCCAATATTTGATGTTAGTAGACTTGTCTTGGGCAGGAAGGCCCTTTTAAGTTGTCCTAGTCTGCTTTTTAAGCCCTCCTTGCTCCGTCCATCACGGATTATTTTGCTTCCAAGGTGGCAGAATTCCTTAACGTCGTCTATTTCGTAACCACCAATTTTGATGTCAAGTTTCTCGCTACTCTTATTTCTGCTGCTTCTTATTAATTTTGTATTTTTTCTGTTTACTCTCATTCCAAATACTGTACTCATTAGCTTGTTCATTCCATTCCACAGATCCTGTAATTCTTCTTCACATCCACTGAGGATAGCAACTCCATCAGCAAAATCCTTCCTTCGGGCGTAGCTCTGTGTGTTGTTCTTAGCATAAGTTAGTTTAAGTCAGTCTGAGTAGTGTTTAAGTCCAGGGACCGATGACCTCAGCAGTTTGGTCCCATAGGAATTCACACACATTTGAACATTTTTGAGCCAAATCTTGTCATCGATATACTTTCACTCTGAATTTTAACCCCATCTTTGAACCATTCTTTTATTTCCACCATAGCTTCTTACATGTGTATATTGAACAGTAGGGGCGAAAGGATGCATCCCTGTCTTAGACCATTTTTTACTGCGAGCACTAGTTGTTGGTCATCCAGTCTTGCGTGCTCTCAAATCAAGTAGGCAGTGGGGCTGGAAACCTGGAAAAAATAGCATCAGTGTAGAGAGCGATTAAAAATGAAAGTAAAATCGTTGCCGTGCGTGTGAGAGCGTTTCTCTTTGAAAGAGCCGCTGCTGGCCCTCTTACGTAGACGACTACAGCAGACTTCCGCTCAAGTTTTTGCGCTGTTCGCCTGGAGGGCCAGCTTACGCAAGGCCGTGTCCGCAGACTGCCGTGTTCGGGGTCGGGATTTTCCGCTGCAGGTCGGCAACTGCAGGGAAGCCTCACATCGGCGAATCTGATTAGCGAGCTCGCGGTCGGCCGCTCCGGGGCCAGCTCACACGCAGGCCATCGTTAACGTCGTTTACGACATCATAATATGGTCCGGTAAACAGCTAGATTAATTCCCGCAGGTCCTATATACTGTGCCCTGTAGGGCTTGGCTCGCTTGTTGACAGCATATACGGTTACTGCTCCACGTATGCGCTGTGAGAGCAAAGAGTTTTTGAGGTTTTCGTACAGAAATTCCATTGAGTTGGGATGTTCATACAAATTTCAATATTTGTCGAGCGTACTCAACAATTAATCCATACTAATTACCTGGTAAAAGCAGCAAATCGAGATAAAATGATCGACACTGTTAAATTATCTACAGTATGTCCCAGTCTTTTCGGGCGACAATTGTACAGACGGCAGAGGATAGTAGACAGAGTACTTTAAGATTAGGAACTACTGGCAGGAAATGATTACTTAGCTTTTTTGACGTAAGCGACTTATAACCAGCTTTGTGATTGAATTAAAGACAGCATTTCATTCTTAATGCAGAGTCATCTTCAGAGCTAAAAGTAACTTCGGACATATCCCAAGGGAGTGTTAAGGACCTTTAATTTTTTACGATATACACGGACCAGTCACATTAATTTGACCACCGCGATAGACGTCAACTTGTACAAGGTGTACAACTTTGCTTCCGCCGTTGTTTCCCCAACATTTGAGACTTTAATGAAACAATTGGATACACATGTATCATTCAAAGTATTTTCCATCGCTGGCCACTACTTTCTCCCATCTTTCGGGCAGTGTACGAATCCCGCGTCGAAAAAATTGTTCATCTTTTGAAGCTTTCCACGAATTGATCCAATTTGTGACTTCTTCATGAGATCGGAAGTGTTGGTCAGCCAGGCCATGCACCATTGATCTAAACAGGTGATAGAGAGACCAATGTCTGGAGAATACGGCGGGTGAGGTAGTACTTCCCATTTTAACTTTTCCAAGTACAATTTGACCTCTTTTGCAACATGGGGTCGAGTGTTGTCGTGCTGCAAAATCACTTTATCGTGCCTCTCGCTGTACTGCGGCCGTTCGTCTTTTAATGCTCTGCTCAAAGGCATTAACTGTGTTCGATAACGAGCACCTGTGATTGTTCCACTTAGTTTTAATACCTCATAGTACACGACGCCGAGCTGATCCCACCAAATGCAGAGCATGATCTTGGAGCCGTGAATATTCGGTTTGGCCCTCGACGTGGAAGCATGGCTGGGATATCCCCATGCGTTTAGGGTTATCGTAATGAACCCATTTTTCGTCCCCAGTCACAATGCGATGCAGAAATCCCTTCCGTTTTTGCCTCTGAAGCAACTGTTCACAAACACACAAACGCCGTTCAATGTCTCTTGGTTTCAGCTCACACGGGACCCAATCTCCTTCTTTCTGAATCATGCCCATAGCCTTGAGACGTTTTGAAAACGCTTGCTGTGTCACTCCCACTAATTGTGCCAATTCTTCTTGAGTTTGACACGAGTCTTCACTCAGCAATGTCTCCAATTCTACATCTTCGAAACATTCTCTCTTCCACCACTATGCCGGTCTACAACGTTAAAATGGCCGTTCTTGAAGCGTTGAAACCACTCGCGACACGTTCTTTCACTAATAACGTCATTACCATACGTACTTGAGAGCAATCGATGAGACTCAGTCGCTGTTTTCTTCATATTAAAACAAAAATAACACCTCCCGCAAATGACGAGAATTAGGCTCGTAAACTGACATTTTCAATCAAGAACAACTTTATGATGCAGACACAAATCGACTAATGTTTGAATGAGGTTATGTTGACCATGTCCAAGCTAACTGTCTGACATATGCGATCTGTTTCTTTCGACCGCTACTTACCGTTGGCGCCACCTGTCGGCAAACGGCGGAAGTAAAGTTGTACACCATGTAGTAATCACTCACAGACGGCAGGTGGCAGAACTGGCAGTGGAGGATATATAACTCGTGTCGGGGGAACGCGGATAACAGTGCAGTCGTTGTCGTAATGTGGAAAAGGAGCGATTTATTGCGTGCAAGAGGGCATGATCATTGGCTTTCGGGCCAAGGATGGAAGAATTTTCGAAAAGGTTAAGTTTGTGAACTGTTGGCGTGTAGCCGAAGTTGAAGTGCACAGTGCATAGCAAAATGGCACTATATAAATCTGGCGACGAGTCAGCTGTGGTGCGCTACAGGCCATAGATGACAGGGTTGAACGACGGCTGGGGAGATGTGTTCGGGCGAAGAGACTTGCAGACGTTCAGCAACTGACCACTCACTTGAAGCAAAGGGTTATCAACAGTATCTCCTCAACGACCGTTCAGTGAATGTTGATGCGTATGGGCCTCTGCAGCAGGTGGCTTGTTCATGCACCCGTGCTGACAAAGGCTGGAATTTAACCACTGATAAGGCAATTAAACGTCCACTGAATAGTGACAGGTAGTCTTTCCAGATGAATCACGCTTTGTGCTCCAGTGGACAGAAGACAAACACCCTGCAACACTCGTTGGAACGATCCAGGCAAGAGCAGAGAGCGTTATAGTCTGAGGAATATTTTCGTGGCATTTCCTGGTGATCTTGTCATTCTGGAAGACACAATGTATCAGCACAAGAATGTCATTCATATACACTTTGTTTTTTGCGTTTTTTATACAGTTTGTTTTACGCCGGCACGTTGACATTTATTACCAGAACAATGTAAGGTGTCACACAGCTCGCAGCGTACATTCGTTGTTCGAAGAACATCAGGACGAGTTTTCCGTACTCCCCTGGCGACAAAACTCCACGGATTAAAGCCCAGTCGCAAATGCCTGTGGAGCGGGCGTGGCTCCACATCCATGTCGGTAGCTTTCAGAACCTCATCGACTCTCGTGCTGCATGTCTCGTAGCAGTCAGCGCTGCAAAAGGTGGTTACTCAGACTTTTGAAAGGTGATCACATTAATGTGACTGGACAGTGAATATATATTGTCTAAAGGATTTAGTTGCGTAGGTTCAGTGGGGTTTTTCGTGGGTGGTGCTGCTGTATAAGAGGTCACAGCGCTAGAAAACATATTTAAAAATTAGAAAATTGCAGAGGATCAACGCTTGGTGCAGGGAGTCGCAGTTGACGCACAACATAAGAAATTTAACGTATTGCGCACAAATAGGCAAAAATAAATAAATAAATTATTGTATGATTACACTGCTGCAGAATAAGCACTGAAAGCAGACACATCCATTAAACATCTATGATCATGCGCACGGAGCGATTTGAAGTGAACGAGCACGTAAAAATAATCGCAGGTAAGGCAGATGCCAGACTGAGACTCATTGGGAGAATGTTCAGGCAGTGTAATCCAGCCACAAAGGAGGTAGCTTGCAGAACCTTCGTTCTACCACTACTTGAATATTGCTTGTCAGTCCGGGATCAGTACCGGACAGGATTGAGTAAGGAAACAGAGAAGATCGAAAGAAGAGCAGCGCGTTTTGTTACTGTTTCGTTTAGTAAGTGCGAAGCTGTCACGAAGATGATCACTCAAATACAGTGGTAAGAGCCACAAGAGAGGTGTTGTAGTTTAGTGTTAAAATTCCGGGAGCGTACGTTCCTTGAACAATTAACCAATATATTGGATGCTACTATACATGTCTCGTGAAAAAAACCATGAAGGTAAAATGAGAGAGAATATAGCTCACAGGGAAGCCTGTCAACAACCGTTCTTCCCGAAAATTTCCGTTACTCGAACAGCAAACGTAGAAAGTTCCTCCGCCATACTCTATAAGGTTGCTTGCGGAGTATAAGGTCTATGTAGATACTTTAAAACAACAACTTCGGATCACTGCAACCCTTCAAAATGGCGACCACCATACTAAGAGCATGAATTGCAGTACAACACAATCAATTAACGGAAATGAAGTCTGCTTTCAGAATCATTTGGCTCCATTACTTGCCGCATTGTGTATCAATACAAGCTCACGTTTCCGGAATGAACCTATCACTCTGCAGCGGAAAGTGTAATCTGTTGAAGGCTCCTGACGGATTAAAACCACGGATCGAATCCGGAAGTTTGCCTTTCCCAGGCAACTTACCAACTGAGCTATCCAGGCACAACTGCCGATCCGCTCTCATGGCTTAACTTACACCAGTATTTCTCTCCTACCTTCCAAATTCACACAAATTCTTCTGCATATCTTGCGGGACTAGCACTTCTGGGAGAAAGGGTACTGTGGCGAAAAAGGCTAACCACACCTTCTACATCTACATCTACACCCATACTATGCAAGACACCTGACAGTGTGTGGCTGAGGGTACTTTGAGTACCTCTATCGGTTCTCCCTTCTATTCCAGTCTCGTATTGTTCGTGGAAAGAAAGATTGTCGGTATGCCTCCGTGTGGGCTCTAATCTCTTTGATTTTATCCTTATGGTCTCTTGGCGAGATATACGTAGGAGGGAGCAATATACTGCTTGGCTCCTCGGTGAAGGTATGTTCTCGAAACTTCAATAAAAGCCCGTACCGAGCTATTGAGCATCTCTCCTGCAAAGTCTTCCACTGGAGTTATCTATCATCTCCGTAACGTTTTCGCGATTACTAAATGATCCTGTAACAAAGCTCACTGCTCTTCGTTGGATCTTCTCTATCTATTCTATCAACGCTGTCTGGTACGGATCCCACACTGGTGAGCAATACTCAAGCAGAGGGCGAACAAGTGTACTGTAACCTACTTCCTTTGTTTTCGTATTGCATTTCCTTAGGATTCTTCCAATGAATCTCAGTCTGGCTTCTCCTTTACCGACGATCAACTTTATATGATCATTCCATTTTAAATCACTCCTAATGCCTACTCCCAGATAAGTTATGGAATTAACTGCTTCCAGTTGCTGACCTGCTATATTGTAGCTAAATGATAAGGGATCTTTCTTTCTATGTATTCGCAGCACATTACACTTGTCTACATTGAGATTCAATTGCCACTCCCTGCACCATGCGTCAATTCGTTGCAGATCCTCCTGCATTTCAGTACAATTTTCCATTGTTACAACCTCCAGATATACCACGGCATCATCCGCAAAAAGCCTCGGTGAACTTCCGATGTTATCCACAAGGTCATTTATGTACATTGTGAATAGCAACGGTCCTACGACACTCCCCTGCGGCACACCCGAAATCACTCTTACTTCGGAAGACTTCTCTCCATTGAGAATGACATGCTGCGTTCTGTTATCTAGGAACTCTTCAATCCAATCACACAATTGGTCCGATAGTCCATAAGCTCTTACTTTGTCCATTAAACGACTGTGGGGAACTGTATCGAACGCCTTGCGGAAGTCAAGAAACACGGCATCCACCTGGGAACCCGTGTCTATGGCCCTCTGAGTCTCGTGGACGAATAGCGCGAGCTGGGTTTCCACGATCGTCTTTTTCGAAACCCATGCTGATTCCTACAGAGTAGATTTCTAGTCTTCAGAAAAGTTATTATACTCGAACATAATACGTGTTCCAAAATTCTACAACTGATCGACGTTAGAGATATAGGTCTATAGTTCTGCACAACTGTTCGACATCCCTTCTTGAAAACGGGGATGACCTGTGCCCTTTTCCAATCCTTTCGAAGCTACGCTCTTCTAGAGACCTACGGTACACCGCTGCAAGAAGGGGGGCAAGTTCCTTCGCGTACTCTGTGTAAAATCGAACTGGTATCCCATCAGGCCCAGCCGCCTTTCCTACTTTGAGCGATTTTAATTGTTTCTCTATCCATCTGTCGTCTATTTCGATATCTACCATTTTGTCGTCTGTGCGACAATCTACAGAGGGAACTACAGTGCAGTCTTCCTCTGTGAAATAGCTTTGGAAAAAGACATTTAGTATTTCGCCCTTTAGTCTGTCATCCTCTGTTTCAGTGCCATTTTCTCTCACAAAGAGCTTGGACATTTTGTTTTGATCCACCTACCGCTTTGACATAAGACCAAAATTTCTTAGGATTTTCTGCCAAGTCAGTACACAGAACTTTACTTTTGAATTCATTGAACGCCTCTCGCATAGCCTTCCTTACACTACATTTCGCTTCGCGTAATTTTTGTTTGTCTGCAAGTCTTTGGCTATGTTTATGTTTCCTGTGAAGTTTCCTTTCCTTCGCAGCAGTTTTCTAACACGGTTGTTGTACCACGGTGGATCTTTTCAATCTCTTACGGTCTTGCTTGGCACATACTCATCTAACGTATATTGTACGATGGATTTGAACTTTGTCCACTGATCCTCAACGCTATCTGAACTTGAGACAAAACTTTTGTGTTGAGCCGTCAGGTACTCTGAAATCTGCTTTTTGTCACTTTTGCTAAACAGAAAAATCTTCCTACCTTTTTGAATTTTTGTATTTACAGCTGAAATCATCGATGCAGTAACCGCTTTATGATCGCTGATTCCCTGTTCTGCGTTAACTGTTTCAAATAGTTCGGGTCTGTTTGTCACCAGAAGGTCTAATATGTTATCGCCACGAGTCGGTTCTCAGTTTAACTGCTCAAGGTAGTTTTCAGATAAAGCACTTCAAAAATTTTCACTGGTTTCTTTGTCCCTGCCACCCGTTATAAACGTCTATATCCGGAAAATTAAAATCTCCACCCAGAACTATAAAATGGTCGGGAAATCTACTCGAAATATTTTCCAAATTTCCTTCAGGTGCTCTGCCACAACAGCTGCTCAGCCAGAGGACCTACCGCTATAAATACGCCTCCCCCTTTACTGTCCAGCCTGTCTCTGCGATATACATTCCAATCTGAGCTTAGAATTTCATTTCTGTTTACATCTGGTTTCAGCCAACTTTCTGTCCCTAGTACTATGTGGGCGCTGTGACCGTTTATTAATGAGAGCAGTTCTGGGACCTTTCTATTGACGCTCCTGCAGTTAACTATTAGCACATTAATATTGTTATTCCCTGTTGCGTTTTACCTACTACTACCTTGTCGCGTCTCAGGAGGCGTCTTGTCGGGCTTAGGGAGGGAATTCTCTAACCTAAAAAAACCCACTTGTGCACTCCACCTTAGGAGATTCTTTCCAGAATTAATATTTCACTCTGCAGCGGAGAGTATGCTGCAGGGTAGGAGATTCATTTTGGAGTTTAGTGTTAAAATCCCGGGAGAGTACATTCCTAGAACAATCAACCAATATACTGCGTCCTACTATGTGTATCTCGTTAAAAACCATGAAGGTAAAATAAGAGAGCAGAGTGAAATATCCGTTCTGGAAACAATCCCCTAACGTGTGATTACACTTATTCTCCGCATTACCCTTTCTTCCAGAAGCATTCAGAAGAACTCGCTTGAAATTTGGAAGGTAGGAGACAAGTACTGGTGTAAGTTAAGCCGTGAGAGCAGATCGCCAGTCGTGCCTGGATAGCTCGCATCGCCTGCGAAAGACAAAGATTCCGATTTCGGTTCCTGGTTGGGTTCACAGTCTTAATCTGCCAAGAAGTTTCAAGATCGCCGTGTAACTACTGCTCCATCAATACTCCTCACACTATATTCTTCTAAGAGAGAATTTCACGGGTTCATTGGCAGGTGCTTATTGATGAATTTTGTGCAATTCGGTACAATGCCATTGTCTGAAGTTGTGCTGTGTGCTCAGTCCTTAGTCTACCTGTGGTAATTGCACAGTTTTTCGTAACTATGTGACTCCGGTGACAAAATCCTCGAATTAGGATGAACGCATATTGTCAATCTATTCTCTGTATATTTGTTCCACTTTCTGTACACTACATCGTGCTGCACCACTGTTAAACGCACCTCTCTAAGTTACAGTAACGAACAGTGTTCCATCTTTGACAACCATCCCAGAGATGTATACAATGGGAAACTTCATCACGCACACATCACAGACGATTCTGTATTGCATTTCGAGATAACATGAACAAAGTTGAATTCGCAGGCAGTTATTTCTTTAGAAATATAAGTAAATTAGAAAGAGTTGCCTCACAGACACTGTTCGCTCAGTTCCTCGTGATACAACATTTATTTTGGCAGGAAATTGAGTTATAAGAAATGGTTCAAAATGATTCAAATGGCTCTGAGCACTATGGGACTTAACTTCTGAGGTCATCAGTGCCCTAGATCTTAGAACTACTTAAACCTAACTAACCTAAGGACATCACACACATCCATGCCCGAGGCAGGATTCGAACCTGCGATCGTAGCGGTCGCGCGGTTTCAGACTTTAGCGCCTAGAACCGCTCGGCTGGCAATTAAGTTATAAATCCTACATATTATAAATATGTATGTATGTATGTTTCACTTCTTTTCCTAAACCAATGGACCGATTTTAACAATACTTCATACACGTATCGCTTACCACCGGAAAGAATCACTTGGAGGGTAACAACCACCTACAAACAAAGAGATTGGGGTGGGGATGAAGAAAAAGTGTAGCCCACGAAGCGCAAATATCCAGATTTTATTCATCCACATTTGAGAAGGAAAGCGCTTAATGACTTACAGCAAACTTTACACATAATCTGATACCTCTGCGAAACTAGCTCCCACTAACAACCTCCAAAAGTGATGAAAGGGAAAAAAGTGAATCCATTGCTACATTTTCGCTGTTCATGCAGAAAACTGCTGCATCAGGGATGATGTTTTAATTTTATTCTTTCTTACTGCTAACTGTATTCGCAATACATTTTGCAGACAGTATTCATACATGCCGCTGAATGTACCTACAAAATTATATCAGTGCACGACAAATAAAGGGTTGGTGCGTAAGTTCGTAGCGTTTTCCCATAAGTTTAATAAACACAACAGATACACATAACAGAGACTTCAGTCGTCAATAATATGTTCCCCTTCATTATTTACAACAGTATACCAATGCTGGGGTAACTTTTCGATTCCACGACTGTGGAAATCACTTGGTTTTGAGAAGAAAACCTCCTCGAGCCATGTTCAAAGAACAAATTCATCAAGAACGGCAGTTCCTTGAAGGTTGTTCAGTAGAGAGAGGAAAATGTGAAAATATGAGGGCACAATATCAGGTGTACAAGATGAGTGCGAAATGATTTCCCAACCAAACTTCTGTATAGTGTTCTTTCTCAGTCTAGCAAAATGCAGGCGGCTGTTATCGTGGAATTGCATCACTTCACTCTGTCTTCCTGGTCGCTGTTCTTGGACTGCGTCAGCAAGACGTCTCAGTCGTTGACGATAAACGTCAGCAGTGATGGTTACACCTCGTGGAAGCAATTCGTAGTACACCACACCGTCACTTTTCCAACAGAACTATAACATTATCTTTTGCGGATGCACACGTCTTTATACGGGAAGTTGTTGCTCTGTTTGGGCTCAACCATTCCTCTCGTTTCCTTCTGTTAGCATAAGACACTATGTCTCGTCACAAATAACGATGCAGGATAGGAGTGGTCGGTGTTTTTCACGAGCCGATTAGTGACGAGCAAGCGGAGGTACACGTATTGCCACTCGCTGATTTTTGTGATTTTGGCTTAGAGCAGGCGGTACCCATACACTAGGTTTTCGAACCTTTTCCATTGCACACAAATTTCGCACGATGATGGAATGACCATAGTACATCACATCTGCTAATTCTTGAGTGCACTGACGTGGATCATTGTGGATTAATGTGTTTAAACGATCTTCACAAACCCCAAAGGTCTTCCTGAATGTGGAGAGTCACTAATGTCAAAACGATCTTCCTGACCCTCCTTAAAACGAGAAAATAGTTGCTTACGTGCTCTGTCAAATGGTTGAAATGGCTCTGTGCACTGTGGGACTTCACATCTGAGCTTATCAGTCCCCTAGAACTTAGAACTACTTAAACCTAACTATCCTAAGGACAGCACATACATCCATGCCCGCGGAAGGATTCGAACCTGCGGCCGCAGCTGTCGCGCGGTTCCAGATTGTAGCGCCTAGAACCGCTCAGCCACAACGACCGGCCGTGCTCTGTCCAATGACGTTGTCTCCATACATGGCGCAAATGTTTCTGGCTGCCTTCGTTGCTGTCACCCCTCTACTGGACTCAAACATAAGAATATGTCGGAAATGTACCGATTTTTTCACTTGGTTACTATATTTTCTAGTACCTACAGCTCCACTCACTATCTCCAAGTGACAAAATGACAATATGTGAACTGAAATAGCAACAGTAAATTACAAATAATGAATGACAATCCATAAATAATCTCACAGCAACCGGAATACCAATATGCAAAAGAAAACGCCACGAACGTATGCACCAACCTAACAATTCCGGAGATATGGTGGCATAAATATTGAGCTTTGTGAGAACGAAACTGCAGAGTGGATTTCGCTAGCGGCAGAAGTGAAATATACGTACAAATATGTGATATATATATACAGGGTGAGGCATCTAACGTTACCGCTGGATATATTTCGTAAACCGCATCAAATACTGACGAATCGATTCCACAGACCGAACGTGAGGAGAGGGGCTAGTGTAATTGGTTAATATAAATTAACCAAAAATCCTCAAGTTGGGTCTGTGGAATCGATTCGTCAGTATTTGATGTGGTTTACGAAATATATCCAGCGGTAATGTTAGGTGACTCAAAATGGTTCAAATGGCTCTGAGCACTATGGGACTTAACAGCTATGGTCATCAGTCCCCTAGAACTTAGAACTACTTAAACCCAACTAACCTAAGGACATCACACAACACACAGTCATCACGAGGCAGAGAAAATCCCTGACCCCGCCGGGAATCGAACCCGGGCGTGTGAAGCGAGAACGCTACCGCACGACCACGAGATGCGGACTAGGTGACTCACCCTATATATATATATATATATATATATATATATATAACCACACTTGGTACACGTATTACTTAACTGTATGGAAAGAAATATTGTGGGGTAAGAACCAGGAACTTCCTATTGGGGTGATAATGCTGAGAGAGAAGGGAGAGGAAAAGATGGACAGACAGAGAGGGGAAGGAGGCCATGGACATAGATAGGGGAGGAGGAGATGGACAGATAGATGGGGAGGGGGAAATGGACAGAAGAAGGGAAGAGGAGATGGTCAGAGAAACAGGGGAGAAGGAAATGGACAGAGAGAGTTGGTACAGGGAAGTGAACAGAGAAAGGGGGAGAAGGAGACCTGAAGAGAGAGGGAAGAAGGAGATGGACTGAAAGAGGGGGAGGAAGAGATAGAGAGGGTGAGGAGCAGATAGAGGGGGTAGGAGGAAATGGAGTCAGAGTGGGAGGAGGAGACCAACAGAGGGGTAAGGAGCAGTAGAACGAAGAGTGGAGGAGCAGATGGGGAGGACGGGGAGGAGGAGGAGAAGATGGACAAAGAGAGGGAAGAAGGTGATGGACTAAAAGAGGGGGAGGAGGAGATAGACGGGTGAGGAGTAGATAGAGGAGCTAGGAGGAAATGGAGTCAGAGGGGGAGAAGGAGATCAACAGAGGGGTAAGGAGCAGTAGGACAAAGGGGGAGGAGCAGATGGGGAGGATGGGGAGGAGGAGGAGGAGTGGACAAAGAGAGGGGGAGGAACAGGTGGACGGAGAGAGGGACAGGAGAAGAAGGAGAGGGAGTGGGCGGTGAAGAAGGTGGACAGAGAGAGGGCAGAGAAGGAGGTGTATAGAGCTGAGGACGGAGAAGATGGAGAGAGATAGAGAGAGAGAGAGAGAGAGAGAGAGAGAGAGAGAGAGAGAGAGAGAGGATAGGGGGAGGGGGAATGAGATGGAATAATAGAATTGAAATAAATGCATACCCAGGCACTACCAGCTACTCACCTACTTAAAAATAAAAAGCGAGAACGAAACGGAAATTGCATATCGCCATTTCCTGGGCTCATATGTAATTTTGCACCAGGTTAATTTTAATGCTACCCCTCACAAACAGTTATTATTGGTTATCACCAAAGCGCATACTAATGGATGTGGACAGATCCAATGGAACTTGTTTGTGAGACGGACGTGGTGTTGTCCAGAAACAGCCGTTTCGGGTGGCAATACAAAAAAAAAGTCTACCATGACAACCAACTTTTCTGTTGTTGGCAACGGGTTTTTAGAGAGGATCCATCAACCTCAGTCAGCCTCACTTTTGTCGGTGCCCTGGAGCAGCCAACACGCAGCGTCCGAGTAGTCAGTGTTCATCCCTGGGCCTGGTGGTCTAATGGTAAGGTGCGTACTCGGAAACCGGGAGGTCGCGGAGGCGAAACCCGGTCGGACCACGGAAAATTTCAGTTTGCCTGTAATGTAGCCGTCACCTTTCACCGACGTAAGAAGCCGCCACGACAAGTGGTTTGCGTTCCACGCTAAACTGTATGTTCTCTTTCCTCGATTGGATAACTGGAGTAGATTAAAGACACACGAGTCGCCGAAGTGGCGTCGAGTTGAAAGACTCTAAGCCGGCCGTTGAGCCACTCAAGATAATACATCATGGAGGACCTCGGTGTAGGCGCCATGCTGGCAGAAAGCTGGCTCTAAGGCCTCTTGCATTTATAGGCCTAGTGAGAACGTTTGAAAACCGAGTACGACGTCTACTATTCGCGAGATGTAAATGGGGTACATGATATACGCGGTCGGAAGAGAACTTCTGGTTGCCGTCTGCTTAACACGGCAAGATGCTACGGTCTACAGTAGTGGTTCCCAGGCTGTGGTAATTACCCAGAGAGGGGTAAAATGTAATTTTCTGAAGGGTAAAAACAAAAGGATTCAATGGTGCTTCGATGACGAAACTAAATTTTTAGTAAGTCATTACTATTACCACTATTTCGTAAGACTGAAATACTGATTACATAAGTTACCAATAATTATTTTGTTTTCAGTATTTGATACAGTGTGGTTGACGTTACAACTCATGCAACGGACGTATCAATTTCTTTCTTCACATAATTCACCAACCACACACATACTCTGCACTTTGCACCATACATCAGAGACAGTAAAAATGAGACATATGTCAAATATGCTTGAATATATCGTGAATATGCCCTCTCCGAGTTGTAGGCACTTCCAGAATTAGTCTAGAAATATCTCCAATACTCACTTTGCAACAATAAACAACACAACGGTACCTATGTGATGGTTACTAGAGTGCTGTAGGGCCTGCACATTATTATTATTAATATTCATTTCTCTACATCTACATCCATACTCCGCAAGCCACCTGACGGTGTGTGGCGGAGGGTACCTTGAGTACCTCTATCGGTTCTCCTTTCTATTCCAGTCTCGTATTGTTCGTGGAAAGAAGGATTGTCGGTATGCTTCCGTGTGGGCTCTAATCTCTCTGATTTTATCCTCATGGTCTCTTCGCGAGATATACGTAGGAGGGAGCAATATACTGCTTGACTCTTCGGTGAAGGTATGTTCTCGAAACTTCAACAAAAGCCCGTACCGAGCTACTGAGCGTCTCTCCTGCAGAGTCTTCCACTGGAGTTATCTATCATCTCCGTAACGCTTTCGTGATTACTAAATGATCTTGTAACGAAGCGCGCTGCTCTCCGTTGGATCTTCTCTATCTCTTCTTGTGGTGTCACCGCCAGACACCACACTTGCTAGGTTGTTGTTGTTGTTGTGGTCTTCAGTCCTGAGACTGGTTTGATGCAGCTCTCCATGCTACTCTATCCTGTGCAAGCTTCTTCATCTCCCAGTACCTACTGCAGCCTACATCCTTCTGAATCTGCTTACTGTATTCATCTCTTGGTCTCCCTCTACGATTTTTACCCTCCACGCTGCCCTCCAATACTAAATTGGTGATCCCTTGATGCCTCAGAACATGTCCTACCAACCGATCCCGTCTTCTGGTCAAGTTGTGCCATAAACTTCTCTTCTCCCCAATCCTATTCAATACTTCCTCATTAGTTATGTGATCTACCCATGTAATCTTCAGCATTCTTCTGTAGCACCACATTTCGAATGCTTCTATTCTCTTCTTGTCCAAACTATTTATCGTCCATGTTTCACTTCCATACATGGCTACACTCCATACAAGTGCTTTCAGAAATGACTTCCTGACACTTAAATCTATACTCGATGCTAACAAATTTTTCTTCTTCAGAAAAGCTTTCCTTGCCATTACCAGTCTACATTTTATATCCTCTCTACTTCGACCATCATCAGTTATTTTGCTCCCCAAATAGCAAAACTCCTTTACTACTTTAAGTGTCTCATTTCCTAATCTAATTCCCTCAGCATCACCCGACTTAATTCGACTACATTCCATTATCTTCGTTTTGATTTTGTTGATGTTCATCTTATATCCTCCTTTCAAGACACTGTCAATTCCATTCAACTGCTCTTCAAAGTCCTTTGCTGTCTCTGACAGAATTACAATGTCATCAGCCAACCTCAAAGTTTTTATTTCTTCTCCATGGATTTTAATACCTACTCCGAATTTTTGTTTTGTTTCCTTTACTGCTTGCTCAATATACAGATTGAACAACATCGGGGAGAGGCTACAACCCTGTCTTACTCCCTTCCCAACCACTGCTTCCCTTTCATACCCCTCGACTCTTATAACTGCCATCTGGTTTCTGTACAAATTGTAAATAGCCTTTCGCTCCCTGTATTTTACCCCTGCCACCTTTAGAATTTGAAAGAGAGTATTCCAGTCAACATTGTCAAAAGCTTTCTCTAAGTCTACAAATGCTAGAAACGTAGGTTTGCCTTTCCTTAATCTTTCTTCTAAGATAAGTCGTAAGGTCAGTATTGCCTCACGTGTTCCAGTGTTTCTACGGAATCCAAACTGATCTTCCCCGAGGGTGGCTTCTACTAGTTTTTCCATTCGTCTGTAAAGAATTCGCATTAGTATTTTGCAGCTGTGACTTATTAAACTGATAGTTCGGTAATTTTCACATCTGTCAACACCTGCTTTCTTTCGTATTGTAATTATTATATTCTTCTTGAAGTCTGAGGGTATTTCGCCAGTTTCATACATCTTGCTCACCAGATGGTAGAGTTTTGTCAAGACTGGCTCTCCCAAGGTCGTCAGTAGTTCCAATGGAATGTTGTCTACTTCGGGGGCCTTGTTTCGACTCAGGGCTTTCAGTGCTCTGTCAAACTCTTCACGCAGTATCGTATCTCCCATTTCATCTTCATCTACATCCTCTTCCATTTCCATAATATTGTCCTCAAGCACATCGCCCTTGTATAGACCCTCTATATACTCCTTCCACCTTTCTGCTTTCCCTTCTTTGCTTAGAACTGGGTTTCCATCTGAGCTCTTGATATTCATACAAGTCGTCCTCTTATCTCCAAAGATCTCTTTAATTTTCCTGTAGGCAGTATCTATCTTATCCCTAGTGAGATAAGCCTCTACATCCTTACATTTGTCCTCTAGCCATCCCTGCTTAGCCATTTTGCACTTCCTTTCGATCTCATTTTTGAGACGTTTGTATTCCTTTTTGCCTGCTTCATTTACTGCATTTTTATATTTTCTCCTTTCATCAATTAAATTCAATATTTCTTCTGTTACCCAAGGATTTCTACTAACCCTCGTCTTTTTACCTACTTGATCCTCTGCTGCCTTCACTACTTCATCCCTCATAGCTACCCATTCTTCTTCTACTGTATTTCTTTCCCCCATTCCTGTCAATTGCTCCCTTATGCTCTCCCTGAAACTCTGTACAACCTCTGGTTCTTTCAGTTTTTCCAGGTCCCATCTCCTTAAATTCTCACCTTTTTGCAGTTTCTTCAGTTTTAATCTACAGGTCATAACCAATAGATTGTGGTCAGAGTCCACATCTGCCACTGGAAATGTCTTACAATTTAAAACCTGGTTCCTAAATGTCTGTCTTACCATTATATAATCTATCTGATACCTTTTAGTATCTCCAGGGTTCTTCCAGGTATACAACCTTCTTTCATGATTCTTAATCCAAGTGTTAGCTATGATTATGTTGTGCTCTGTGCAAAATTCTACCAGGCGGCTTCCTCTTTCATTTCTTAGCCCCAATCCATATTCACCGACTATGTTTCCTTCTCTCCCTTTTCCTACACTCGAATTCCAGTCACCCATGACTATTAAATTTCCGTCTCCCTTCACTATCTGAATAATTTCTTTTATTTCATCATACATTTCTTCAATTTCTTCGTCATCTGCAAAGCTAGTTGGCATATAAACTTGTACTACTGTAGTAGGTGTGGGCTTCGTATCTATCTTGGCCACTATAATGCGTTCACTGTGCTGTTTGTAGTAGCTTACCCGCATTCCTATTTTCCTATTCATTATTAAACCTACTCCTGCATTACCCCTATTTGATTTTGTGTTTATAACCCTGTAGTCACCTGACCAGAAGTCTTGTTCCTCCTGCCACCGAACTTCACTAATTCCCACTATATCTAACTTCAACCTATCGATTTCCCTTTTTAAATTTTCTAACCTACCTGCCCGATTAAGGGATCTGACATTCCACACTCCGATCCGTAGAACGCCAGTTTTCTTTCTCCTGCTAACGACATCCTCTTGAGTAGTCCCCGCCCGGAGATCCTAATGGGGGACTATTTTACCTCCGGAATATTTTACCCAAGAGGACGCCATCATCATTTAACCATACAGTAAAGCTGCATGCCCTCGGGAAAAATTACGGCTGTAGTTTCCCCTTGCTTTCAGCTGTTCGCAGTACGAGCACAGCAAGGCCGTTTTGGTTATTGTTACAAGGCCAGATCAGTCAATCATCCAGACTGTTGCCCTTGCAACAACTGAAAAGGTTGCTGCCCCTCTTCAGGAACCACACGTTTGTCTGGCCTCTCAACAGATACCCCTCCGCTGTGGTTGCACCTATGGTACGGCTATCTGTATCGCTGAGGCACGCAAGCCTCCCCACCAACGGCAAGGTCCATGGTTCATAGGTAGGTGGTAGCCTTTAAATCGGCCGCGGTCCGTTAGTATACGTCGGACCCGCGTGTCGCCACTGGCAGTAATTGCAGACCGAGCGTCACCACACGGCAGGTCTAGAGAGACGTCCTGGCACTCGCCCCAGTTGTACAGCCGACTTTGCTAGCGACGCTACACTGACCAATCCGCTCCCATTTGCCGAGACGATAGTTAGCTTAGCCTTCAGCTACGTCAATTGCTACGACCTAGCAAGGCGCCGTATTCAATTGATATTTATTATGTGAAGCATGTATCATCAAGAGCGATGTTCTACAATTGTGGATTAAAGTTAAGTATTCCAAGAACTACGTTCTTTTCTTTATAGGATAATTAATTTACCTTGTTCCAAATCTCACGCCAATCTGCGTGAGCTTAACGCGTGCCTTTCGGCTTCCTCTAATTGTGACTTGGCTGTCTTGCATAGTCACAACACTTCTATCAACCCTTTCTGGTACGGATCCCACACTGCTGAGCAGTATTCAAGCAGTGGACGAACAAGCGTACTGTAACCTACTTCCTTTGTTTATTGTAATTATAGTTATAAATTAAAATTGTAATTTGTTTCAGTTTAGAATCAAAGATTACAGCTGTCAAGTAATTTAGACAAAGTAGGTCTAGGTATAGTGCACACATTTCAGTTTGTTTGATTTTAAATGGGGGTGCAGCGTATGGGTGAAGCAAGTGCCGTTAGTCAGATGACTGGTGCGAGAGAAGCCTGTCTTGTAACAAGTGTTTACTCTCAATGTGGATAGTACTTTCCTCTCTGAGAAGGAGTTCTTGGCAGCACACACGATGCACTGAAAGTTGCTTCATCATTTTATTAAAAAAGGGGTGCTAGACACAAGTAGTGCCAACTACGTCACTGACTCATTAGTTCGTGATTTAATAAAACAGTTAAAAAACTAAATCTCATTTACGTGCGTCGTTATCTTAGACCTGAAAGTGTTCAACGAAAATTTTTTCACTCTAAAGCTTAGTTAGGCACTAATGCTGATAATGTTGGGGGAAGTGGGGTAGCTAATATCTTACTGCACTCAAGTGTAATGGTTTCAGAAAGGTTGGGAACCACTGGTCTACAGGTTAGGTGACAACATCATGCTATACTGTTGCTCCTCTTTTTAGCGTTTCTCTCTATACTTCATCTCAGTCGTACAGTGGTTTCCTTGATATTGTTTTATTTTTATTCATGGTTGAACAGAGATGAAACGTTGTATTAAATTTTAGTGCACTCTTTCCTCCAGATTTCACTGCTTTAATATTCGTTTCGGTGTTTATTTGTAAATCTTAAATATAGAATGCTTTTCAATTAATGAGTCAAGTTTGGGCTGCTCCCATTGCTACACGATTGCAGCAAGGCCCTTCTTTTCACACTAAATCACGATATACTTTGATTAATCAATGTTCAACACGGCTGTCTGATTCACGTCTGCAAACAGGATCAGGTCAGATGCTCCCGAGTCCACATGGCATGGCATCATTATCTTCGGGTTCCACTTGTTAGAGGAAGTAAGAGACAGGGGAGGCGCACCACCACAGCCCCACACCCTCATGACACGGAAAATATTCGTTTACGGTCATTGGTTCATTATTTAAAATCACTTTTGCTTTATTTATAAGGTTCCGTGGGACCACTCGAGCCGATGGTAGCTGGTCATTGATTCAGTTCATACTTAACAGAATGCTGACCAGAAAAATTGTAAACAAAAGAGCTAAAAATCAGTTAAACATGAAAATTTTTTGTTGGGGAGTATACACTCTAAGACAAAAAAAAGATGTACCATGAAGGAATTATCAGAATGGGATGGAAATCGGTAGGTGTGATGTACATGTACCGAAAAACAAACTATTACAGTTTCAGAAAAACTTCATGATTTATTCAAGACAAAGAGCTTTACAAACCAAGCGGTCACTCACACGTTGGTCTATCTGTGGCCCTCATGTCAGCAATTATTCGGGTTGGCCTTAATTGATAGATTTGTTGGATGACCTCCTGAGGGATATCTTACCAACTACTGTCTGATTGTCGCGTTAGATCGACAAAATCCCGAGCTAGTTGCAGAGTCCTGCTCATAACACAGGCCAACGAAAAATTTTTTGTGAAAAACTTTTTTTACTTTGATAATAATCCTTATAGATTTTCATGAGCTGAATCCAAATACAGCCTTAGTTTTTTTGTATCACCCATAGTTTTCGAGCAATAATCTTTTTTCTTACAGAGTACAAAACTCCTATACGGTAAACGGGGAAATTAATGAAACGCTTTGTTACAACATAAGCATGGTTTGTATTTACAGTAAGCTGCTTAAAACAATGATATGTGTTAATAGAGGTTTCACTTGTCAGCTGTAATTGGATTGTATTTCCTTTCTCTTTTTTCATTGAAGCTTCTTGTGTAGCTTTTCCTACGATGAGTCGCATGCTGAATTTCTCGGTGAAGTGACTAACTTAGTCCCTCATCATGCTGGTGTTCCTACGGCCTTGGTAGCGTTTTTCCATCACTGTAATGTCCTGGTGAAAACGCTATGGTTGCTCCTCACTAACATCTTCCATATTGTCCAGGAAGTAATCAAGGTGTTGTTTTTGTTGTCTTCAGTCCTGAGACTGGTTTGATGCAGCTCTCCACGCTACTCTATCCTGTGCAAGCTTCTTCATCTCCCAGTACCTACTGCAGCCTACATCCTTCTGAATCTGCTCAGTGTATTCATCTCTTGGTCTCCCTCTACGATTTTTACCCTCCACGCTGCCCTCCAATGCTAAATTTGTGATCCCTTGATGCCTCAGAACATGTCCTACCAACCGGTCCCTTCTTCTTGTCAAGTTGTGCCACAAACTCCTCTTCTTCCCAATTCTATTCAATACCTCCTCGTTAGTTATGTGATCTACCCATCTAATATTCAGCATTCTTCTGTAGCACCACATTTCGAAAACTTCTAATCTCTTCTTGTCTAAACTATTTATCGTCCATGTTTCACTTCCATGCATGGCTACACTCCATACAAATACTTTCAGAAACGACTTCTTGACACTTAAATCTATACTCGATGTTAACAAATTTCTCTTCTTCAGAAACGCTTTCCTTGCCATTGCCAGTCTACATTTTATATCCTCTCTACTTCGACCATCATCAGTTATCTTGCTCTCCAAATATCAAAACTCATTTACTACTTTAAGTGTCTCATTTCCTAATCTAATTCCTTCAGCATCACCCCATTTAATTGGACTACATTCCATAATCCTCGTTTTGCTTTTGTTGATGTTCATCTTGTACCCTCCTTTCAAGACACTGTCCATTCCGTTCAGCTGCTCTTCCAAGTCCTTAGCTATCTCTGACAGAATTACATTGTCATCGGTGAACCTCAACATTTTTATTTCTTCTCCATGGACTTTAATACCTACTCCGAACTTTTCTTTTGTTTCCTTTATTGCTTGCTCAATAGACAGATTGAATAACATCGGGGACAGGCTTCAACCCTGTCTCACTCCCTTCCCAACCGCTGCTTCCCTTTCATGCCCCTCGACTCCTATAACTGCCATCTGGTTTCTGTACAAATTGTAAATAGCCTTTCGCTCCCTGTATTTTCCCCTGCCACCTTTAGAATTTGAAAGAGAGTATTCCAGTCAACATTGTCAAAAGCTTTCTCTAAGTCTACAAATGCTAGAAATGTAGGTTTGCCTTTCCTTAATCTATTTTCTAAGATACGTCGTGGGATCAGTATTGCCTCACGTGTTCCAACATTTCTGCGGAATCCAAAATGATCTTCGCCGTGGTCAGCTTCTACCAATTTTTCCATTCGTCTGTAAAGAATTCGCATTAGTATTTTGCAGCTGTGACTTATTAAAATGATAGTTCGGTAATTTTGACATCTGTCAACACCTGCTTTCTTTCGGATTGGAATTATTATATTCTTCTTGAAGTCTGAGAGTATTTCGCCTGTCTCATACATCTTGCTTACCAGATGGTAGAGTTTTGTCAGGACTGGCTCTCCCAAGGCCGTCAGTAGTTCCAATGGAATGTTGCCTACACCCGGGGCCTTGCTTCGACTCAGGTCTTTCAGTGCTCTGTCAAACTCTTCACGCAGTATCATATCTCCCATTCCATCTTCATCTACATCCTCTTCCATTTCCATAATATTGTCCTCAAATACATCGCCCTTGTATAGACCCTCTATGTACTCCTTCCATCTTTCTGCTTTCCCTTCTTTGCTTAGAACTGGGTTTCCATCTGAGCTCTTGATATTCACACAAGTGGCTCTCTTTTCTCCAAAGGTCTCCTTAATTTTCCTGTAGGCAGTATCTGTCTTACCCCTAGTGAGATAATCCTCTACATCCTTACATCTGTCCTCTAGCCATCCCTGCTTAGCCATTTTGCACTTCCTGTCGATCTCATTTTTGAGACGTTTGTATTCCCTTTGCCTGCTTCACTTACTGCGTTTTTATATTTGCTCCTTTCATCAATTAAATTCAATATTTCTTCTGTTACCCAAGGATTTCTACTAGCCCTCTTCTTTTTACCTACTTGATCCTCTGCTGCCTTCACTACTTCATCCCTCATGGCTACCCATTCTTCTTCTACTGTGTTTCTTTCCCCCACTCCTGTCATTTGTTCCCTTATGCTCTCCCTGAAACTCTGTACAACCTCTGGTTTAGTCAGTTTGTCCAGGTCCCATCTCCTTAAATTTTCACCTTTTTGCAGTTTCTTCAGTTTTAATCTACAGTTCATAACCAATAGATTGTGGTCAGAGTCCACATCTGCCCCTAGAAATATCTTACAATTTAAAACCTGATTCCTAAATGTCTGTCTTACCATTATATAATCTATCTGATACCTTCTAGTATCTCCAGGATTCTTCCATGTATACAACCTTCTTTTATGATTCCTGAACCAAGTGTTAGCTATGATTAAATTATGCTCTGTGCAAAATTCTACCAGACGGCTTCCTCTTTCATTTCTCTCCCCCAATCCATATTCACCCACTATGTTTCCTTCTCTCCCTTTTCCTACTCTCGAATTCCAGTCACCCATGACTATTAAATTTTCGTCTCCCTTCACTACCTGAATAATTTCTTTTATCTCATCATACATTTCATTAATTTCTTCATCATCTGCAGAGCTAGTTGGCATATAAACTTGTACTACTGTAGTAGGCATGGGCTTCGTGTCTATCTTGGCCATAATAATGCGTTCACTATGCTGTTTGTAGTAGCTTACCCACACTCCTGTTTTTTATTCATTATTAAACCTACTCCTACATTACCCCTATTTGATTTTGTATTTATAACCCTGTATTAACCTGACCAAAAGTCTTGTTCCTCCTGCCACCGAACTTCACTAATTCCCACTATATCCAACTTTAACCTATCCATTTCCCTTTTTAAATTTTCTATCCTACCTGCCCAATTAAGGGATCTGACATTCCACGCTCCGATCCGTAGAACGCCAGTTTTCTTTCTCCTGCTAACGACGTCCTCTTGAGTAGTCCCCGCCCAGAGATCCGAATGGGGGACTATTTTACCTCGGAATATTTTACCCAAGAGGACGCCATCATCATTTAACCATACAGTAATGCTGTATGCCCTTGGGAAAAATTACGGCTGTAGTTTCCCCTTGCTTTCAGCCGTTCGCAATCATCCAGACTGTTGCCCCTGCAACAACTGAAAAGGCTGCTGCCCCTCTTCAGGAACCACACGTTTGTCCGGCCTCTCAATAGATACCCCTCCGTTGTGGTTGCATCTACGGTACGGCTATCTGTATCGTTGAGGCACGCAAGCCTCCCCACCAACGGCAAGGTCCATGGTTCATGGGGTGGAATCAAGGTGACTGTTCAAAAAGTGAACTTTCTGGCTCATTAAACATCCTAAAGTTTTAAACATCTTTAACACTGTAGGTATAATAGAAACACATTCTTGGTCTTTTTCATGTCCTATGAACGTTGTAACGACTTGCTTGAATGATACCCATGCTTCTTTCTCATTTAATGTCATTGTGGATTCAAAGTTAACATCAAACATCAATTTTCTAATGTCAGGTCCGAAAAAGACACCTTCTTTTAGTTTACTTTCTGAAAGGTGTTGAAACATTTGGTAGAGATACTTAAAACAAGGTCCATCTTTAGGCAAAGTCTTTACAAACTGTTTCATTAGGCCTAACTTTATATGTAGAGGTGGTAGGAGTACGTTTTTTTGGATCTACAAGGTTTTTGTGTAGAATGTTCTTCTCACCAGGTTTTAAAGACTCCCTCACAGGCCAGTTCTTTCTGCATCAGTGTTGATCCCTAGCCCTACTGTCCCGTTCACACAAGAAGCATGGAAAATTTGTAAAGCCACCTTGCTGACCAAGGAGCTTGCATGTTACTTTTAGATCGCCACATATCATCTAACCATGAGCAGAATAGTCTATTTTATTTAGCAATATTTTTGGATTTTGATAGCATTCTTTCATATGTACAGAATGTCCAACAGGTATAGATGCATAAATGTTACCATTGTGTAGCAAAACAGCCTTTAAACTAGTTTTGGATGAATCAATAAACAGCCTCCAGTCTTCCTTTTTATATTCAGTACCAAACTCTTTCACCAGACCAGGAATGTCTTAGCGGTACACTACATCAGATTCTTCCAAAAAACTTGGAAAATTGCTGTTCTCTGTTTCCATACATGTATATGCTTGTTCCAACTGTCAATAAGTTCTTTTCTTTTAATCTAGAGCCAAGCAATTCATCTTTTTCTTTCGTTAAGCCCAGTTACCTAACCAAATCGTTAAGCTCGCTCTGAGTAAACAATTTGGGCTCTAGACTTTCTGTATTACAATGGAACTCATCATCATCTGGTTCCTCTAAATCAGATTGTACATCAGAAAAGACTTCTGTTAGAATAGAATTTAAATCATCTGGTGGTTCAGGAACCGGCAAATCTACACTATGCTCTACTGGTCGGATGGTGGACGGAAGGTTAGGGTAGCTTATTATCTTCTTGTTTTTCGAATTATTACCAGTAATATCAACACTGCAAAAGTAGCAATCATCATAATGACTTATTGGCTCCCTCCATATCATAGGAACCGCAAATCTAAAGGCTTTTTTCTCCTTTTCGAACCAATGTCTCAGATCTTCAACACACACAGAACATACCCTATGTGGCGCCCTAGATATATCTTGATCAGCAAGCTTAGATCCAAAGTATGATAGATAAACCTTTTTCACAAAGTCTGTAATGTTTCTTTGTTGTTTTTAAATCACAAATTCACTACAAATATAACAAGAACTGTCAGCACAGTTTTTACAACCACGATTAGACATTGTACTGAGCACATGTACAGGAAATGGGAAAGTGAGGTTAGGCTGACAGTAAACAAAACACCATCTGTTAACACAAAAATAGAATCGACCTTTCTTGCCAGCAAATGTTTTTCAGCAGTGCTACCAACGTCATCTACATTTATTACATCTCCTTTTAAACTTATTTTAGCTATATAAAAGCTGTTAAATTCTTTAAAAAATCGCTTAATTAAAAAAATTTAACTTAAAATGTGAAGAAATAGTGGGTGATGCAGTTTTTTAAGTGTCATATTTGGATTTTCCACCCTAAAAAACATAAGAATAAGTTATTTTCAGCAAAAAAGTGTTTCCATTGTTGGCCTGTGTAATGCTCCAAATGTTCTCATCTGGGGAGAGAACTGACGATCTTTCTGGCCATGGTAGGGTTTGGCAAGCCTGAAGACAAACAGTGGAAACTCTCGCCGTGTGTTAGTGATCATTATCTTGCTGAAATGTACGCTCAGGATAGCTTGCCAAGAAGGCTAACAAAACGGGGCGCATAATATCGTCGATGTTCCGCTGTACTGTGAGACTGGCACGGATGACAGCCAAAGGGATCCTGCTATGAAAAGAAATTGCAAGCCAGACCATCACTCCTAGTTGTCGGGCTGTATGGTGGGCGACAGTCATGTTGGCATCCCTGTCTGCAGATACGCTTCCGCAGGTTATCGGAGCTCAGTTCGAAGTGGGACTCATCACTGAAGACAATTTCTACTATAGCGAATGAGATTCCAGACCGAAGACATGTCTGGTGGTGCCCGAGACAGCAGAGGGATACCAATCTTAGTGTCGCCAGCTATAGGGCCCCACAACCAGGACCGACGGCGGCCTCGGGTGCAATTTATTTTCATAGCAGGACCCCTTTGGTTGTCAACCGCGGTACCCTTACACCACTGCGTACATACAAAATTCTACTCTCCAATTTGTTGCCCTTCATGGCGAGCCATCCTGGGCTTATGTTTCAGGAAGATAAATCCCGCCCACACACGGCGAGAGTTTTTACTGCTTGTCTTCGTGCTTACCAAACACTAAGCTGGCCAGCAACATCGCCGGATCCGTCCCCAGTGGAGAACCTTTGGCACATTATGGGCAGGGCCCTCCAACCACTCGGGATTTTGACGTTGTAGCGCGACATTTGGAGAGATTTTGGCACGATACGCTCAGGAGGACATCCAACAGGTCTATCAACCAGTGCCAAGCCAAATAACTGCCTGCACAAGGGTCAGAGATGTATTATGGACTTGCTCAATTTTTGAAGCTCTTTCTCTTTAATATGTCGTCCAATTTTTCTGAAATTTTAACCATCTGCTTTTCTGTTCATGTACATCACATTCACCGATTTCCGTTCCAATCGGCTAATTCCTTCGTGCAGCGGCGTTTTTTCTTTGTTGTCTTAGAGTGTATAAATAAATAACATTATCCTGGAAAGTTATCAGTTACTGCGAAAACTCCTGTACAGAATAGAGGAAATGTGTCAGTAGGGAGCCTTTCAAGAAACAATTAAATTTTTGGTTTATCATTAATTTTTTCAGTTCTTCTGGAAGCCTATTGAAAATGAAACGTCGTTAATAGTACTCATCTTTCTGTACAATGTCTTGTCTCAAAATAGTTACGATACTGTACCGTTTGTATAATTTTGTCCCGAGAGGTTCGGCGGAGTAGCAATGAGTGAATTTGCAGCAGAAGTGTTGAGCCAGACGCGAGCAAACATCCGCTCTCTTGAGGAGTGTCGGCTCGCGCGGCTGTGTACTCACGGGCTGGCAGTCGGCGGCGTCCATGCAGGCTTTGATCTGCGAGTGTATCCAGAGGGTGGCGCGTTCCTGCATGCCGCTCAGCAGGAACGCCTCGAAGTCCAGGAAGACCTCGTTGTTGCGGTCGCGGTAGCGCGCCGGCTGGTGCGGGATGATCGTCACGAAGTCGTTGTTCCGGCACCTACGACACAGCGCCGAAAATTGCTCGGGAGCTCACGTGTAAGAATCGTATACCAAAATATAGAGAAGTGGCTATTCGTTAGGCACCTGTGTATAGTTCAGATCTTGAAAATAAGGTAGGAGAGATAGGGCAGGTATGGCGGCTTACAGATAGCCCTTTTCTCCTCGTTCAGTAGGACAAAGGAATAGGAAAGAAAATCGGTAATGTTGGTATATCCATAAACATTATTATCACCGTCACCACCTCCAACACCACCACCATCATCATATTCACTTTCAGGGATACGCTTACTGCGTTTTCCATCTTCTAAGTTTGTTGCTGAGCCCATCTCCTTTTGGGCGTTCGAGGGTTTCTTCTTCTTCTCGGCCTGTTCCTCAACAGTTGTTTCGCCTGTCTTTCTTCTCGCATTCTGCTCACATGCCTTTCTATCTGATTCTGTGTTTCTCTGTTGTGTTGTTTATCCGTTCAACATTAAGTTCAACTCTAATTTGTTCACTCCTGATCCTGTCTTGCCGAGTGTAACCTTTTCTGTGTTCAGAAATCTCATTTCAGCTGGATGTATTTGGCTCTTATCCCTCTTTGTCAGAGCCAACTTTTCACTCCCGCACAGCAGAGACGGCACAGCACTATTTTTTTTTATAAAACTTTACTTTTGTTTCCTTTCTAAAAAATGGTTCAAATGGCTCTGAGCACTATGGGACTTAACTTCTGAGGTCATCAGTCCCCTACAACTTAGAACTACTTAAACCTAACTAACCTAAGGACATCACACACATCCATGCCCGAGGCAGGATTCGAACCTGCGACCGTGGCGGTCACGCGGTTCCAGACTGTAACGCCTAGAATCGCTCGGCCACCCCGGCCGGCTTTCCTTTCTAACTCCATTCTTTAAGGTTCTGTTAATAGTACAACATGTATTCTGAAACTGATTATTCTTGTTGTCTGTGTCTCTATTATTAGGTTTCCTGAATAATTTAAACTGGTAACTTGTAAATTATTCTGGTATTTTGGTAATGACTAACACAACTCCTTTAAACACAATTACCTTCGTTTTATTGATTGAGATCTCCATATACACTCCTGGAAATTGAAATAAGAACACCGTGAATTCATTGTCCCAGGAAGGGGAAACTTTATTGACACATTCCTGGGGTCAGATACATCACATGATCACACTGACAGAACCACAGGCACATAGACACAGGCAACAGAGCATGCACAATGTCGGCACTAGTACAGTGTATATCCACCTTTCGCAGCAATGCAGGCTGCTATTCTCCCATGGAGACGATCGTAGAGATGCTGGATGTAGTCCTGTGGAACGGCTTGCCATGCCATTTCCACCTGGCGCCTCAGTTGGACCAGCGTTCGTGCTGGACGTGAGACCACGTGAGACGACGCTTCATCCAGTCCCAAACATGCTCAATGGGGGACAGATCCGGAGATCTTGCTGGCCAGGGTAGTTGACTTACACCTTCTAGAGCACGTTGGGTGGCACGGGATACATGCGGACGTGCATTGTCCTGTTGGAACAGCAAGTTCCCTTGCCGGTCTAGGAATGGTAGAACGATGGGTTCGATGACGGTTTGGATGTACCGTGCACTATTCAGTGTCCCCTCGACGATCACCAGTGGTGTACGGCCAGTGTAGGAGATCGCTCCCCACACCATGATGCCGGGTGTTGGCCCTGTGTGCCTCGGTCGTATGCAGTCCTGATTGTGGCGCTCACCTGCACGGCGCCAAACACGCATACGACCATCATTGGCACCAAGACAGAAGCGACTCTCATCGCTGAAGACGACACGTCTCCATTCGTCCCTCCATTCACGCCTGTCGCGACACCACTGGAGGCGGGCTGCACGATGTTGGGGCGTGAGCGGAAGACGGCCTAACGGTGTGCGGGACCGTAGCCCAGATTCATGGAGACGGTTGCGAATGGTCCACGCCGATACCCCAGGAGCAACAGTGTCCCTAATTTGCTGGGAACTGGCGGTGCGGTCCCCTACGGCACTGCGTAGGATCCTACGGTCTTGGCGTGCATCCGTGCGTCGCTGCGGTCCGGTCCCAGGTCGACGGGCACGTGCACCTTCCGCCGACCACTGGCGACAACATCGATGTACTGTGGAGACCTCACGCCCCACGTGTTGAGCAATTCGGCGGTACGTCCACCCGGCCTCCCGCATGCCCACTATACGCCCTCGCTCAAAGTCCGTCAACTGCACATACGGTTCACGTCCACGCTGTCGCGGCATGCTACCAGTGTTAAAGACTGCGATGGAGCTCCGTATGCCACGGCAAACTGGCTGACACTGACGGCGGCGGTGCACAAATGCTGCGCAGCTAGCGCCATTCGACGGCCAACACCGCGGTTCCTGGTGTGTCCGCTGTGCCGTGCGTGTGATCATTGCTTGTACAGCCCTCTCGCAGTGTCCGGAGCAAGTATGGTGGGTCTGACACACCGGTGTCAATGTGTTCTTTTTTCCATTTCCAGGAGTGTATATTCTTCGCCCAGTAGATGCAACTTAGTTAATGCATAATGTACTTTATTTTTCTCGTCTTTCTAGTCTCAAGCTCCGAGTCTTGCCTCGTATGGGCCAACTGAGACTGAACGACTGCCGTATCATCCTCTGCCAATGGCGTCATCGGATTCGATATGGATGGGCATGGGGTCAGCACATTGCGCTCCCGGCCGTCGTCAACTTCCCAGACCTTGGAGCCGCTACCGCCCGGTCAAGCAGCTCCTCAATTGGCTCCACGAGGCTCAGTGCACTCCGTGCCAGTCCGCGCACCGGGGAAAAATTCGTGGCACTACTGGAACTCTAATCCGCGTCCTTATGATAGTACCCAGACAAACTGACTACTGAGCTACGGAGGTGGGCTTTCTCTACTACGCTCCATATCATTTGTCTCTCACAGAAGGCTGTTACGTAATCTATAAAGTGTATTTGTGTTATCGTGATAAATTCACGCCTTTTTCAATTAAATGTTTTATAAAGATTTCACTAACTACGCACAACATTCTATTCCTGAAACCATTCTGACGTCTAAAAGGAGTGTTTCACTTACATCCTGTAGTCTCTTGCCAATCATTCTAGAATATATCTTATCGGGTGTGTCGATCAAAGTTATCTTCGCATTCGGGAGGACGACGGTTCAATCCCGCGTCCGGCCATCCTGATTTAGGTTTTCCGTGATTTCCCTAAATCACTCCAGGCAAATGCCGGGATGGTTCCTCTGAAAGGGCACGGCCGACTTCCTTCCCCATCCTTCCCTAATCCGATGAGACCGATGACCACGCTGTCTGGTCTCCTTCCCCAAACCAACCAACCAAAGTTATCTCTCTACGTCATTCTTTGACACTGTCGATCAGTCAACGCGATCTGTTGATTTAAAACATGTGTGGATAAAAATCTTACGTCAAGATCGCAAATCTTCTTTATAGATTAGTCAGTTCAGTCGGCTGATAGCCGTAAGATCGCAAATCTTCTTTATAGATTAGTCAGTTCAGTCGGCTGATAGCCGTCTCACAGACAATTCCTTGTTCCTGTTATAAATATTAGAAGTGATATCTTGTTTATATCCACTCATCGACGGTGCAACTATCACTGCTGTCCATCGTTTATACACATGCATGGGCACTGTAACAATATTGGATTTGTGATTAACGTTGTCAGTTTGCATAACCAATCAATAAGGAAAATTTGCGATCTTGACGTAAGATTTCTATCCACACATCTTTTATTCCTCTATAATTACCACAGTTATTGCGTTTTTCTTTTTTTTTTTTTTAAAAAAGAGGAATGAAAGCTGCACTCCTCCATGCATTTGGTATATGCCATTTCTTCCAGCACATATTAAACAGATGGGACATTTTAATTTTCGCGACATACCACCATAGTATATAAGCTCAGCATTTATTGCTTCCTTCCCGGTTGCCTTTTTAGTTTTTATTCTTGTCAGAGTTACATCAAGTAACTCGCTCGAGTATGGCTCGCCTTACACATTCTTTACTGATAAAATCTGTTTGTCGCTCTACCATAAGTCGCCGTAATGTGTTTCCGTATCTTCTTCTGACAATTGGTTTATATTGCCTGTACCCTTCTCTGTTTTATTTAAATGTTTCTTTACTACATAAGCAATTAGCTTAGCGCCCGCTTCTTCGCTCGCATAGATGCGTGGTCTGCTTAGAATTTTTGTTTTTGTTTAATCGAATTTTATGTTGTTCACAAACTACAGCATCTTCTACACTTTGCACTCTAATGAAGGCCATGGAAGGCTAGTCTTTTCCGAATGTATTTAGTGGGTGAATTTCCAAAAACCAAGGAAAGCGTATTTCTTTTAAATTTCTATAGAGGCTAAATTTTCAAAACTGCTTAAACATGTATTTGTTTATTTCAGAGCGAGAAACCAAACACCAGTTTTCGTTCTAGCTTCAAAATTGCATTAATAGTGACATATTTTGAAAAAAATTCGTCCCCTATTTCCCTCCCTTAGGGTGGAATTTTGAAAGGTCCCTTCTCAAACGATGCCTACAGTATAAGATCAACACAATATCCAAATTTCAGGTTTCTATCTCCAAATTTCAGGTTTCTATCCTTAGCGGTTTCAGCTGGACGACAATTTGTCAGTCAGTCATATCGTTCAAATGGCTCTGAGCACTATGGGACTTATCTTCTGAGGTCATCAGTCCCCTAGAACTTTGAACTACTTAAACCTAACTAACCTAAGGACAACGCACACATCCATGCCCCAGGCAGGATTCGAACCTGCGACCGTAGCGGTCGCACGTTTCCAGACTGTAGCGCCTAGAACCGTGTCAGTCAGTCAGTCAGGACATTGCATTTGATAAATAGAGAAGATTGTTTGCTTGCCATGTAAGTCGTTCTCAGTATTACAAATAGAGCTATTCAATGCTTCATTTTCAGCTTTTCTTGCAACTGTTTCTACCACCGTCAAAATTAAAATGAAGACAACTTCTCCATGGAAGATAAAGAAGACAGCAGAGAAACTTTGTGTGAAAAAAGAGCTGAAAATTAGTAAACAAAGCAGTAACAAAGAGTATTCTTTCCATATAGTAAAATTACTTTTAGGCGTGAGCGGAAGTAGCTGTAGTAGTGGAATCGACAGCGCATATGTCAGAATGTGTGGGCCTAGCCAAAGGGCCTGCCCTACTCACCCGTCCTTGACGAGGGCGACGCTGCCTGCCGCATGCGGGTCGTCGGCGTCGGGAGAGACGGCGACCTCCGTCAGCTTGACGAACTTCCACGCTGTGGACACAACACCCGACACTGCAGGTACGTCGCAACAGGACAGCAATAAGCAGCAAGGCAACGGACATGCTATAGTCACCACTTTCCAGATTTCCATGAAGCGTCTTTGAAGAAGGTGTAACAAAATAATGCAGTTACATTTACTCATACTGACATTGGCTATATTATAAGGTGCCTTAAATGTTTAGAAATGAATGAAATTTGCATCAGTAAAGACACACTGCGTTTTTCAGGACGAATGGTGAATATTTCTTGAGATAGCTGTATTTGCACCGCTGGTCATTAAGACGGCTGCACCTTGAAGACGAAAACTGTGCTACTTGATATGCACTTCACCACATCTGCATAAAGTAGGTGCCAATCACACCATCTATATACTTACATAAAACTTGATGTACATTTGTGTACATGGATGTATGTTCCACATCTCTTCCTAAATCACTGGACCGATTTCAACCAAAATTGGAAAGATTATATGCCTAGAAAGAATTTCTGTGGTGATAAGAACCACCTACGCACCAAGGGGAGTGGGGTGAAAAAGTAGAGTAACCGACGACGCTCAAATACCCGTACTTTAGTCATCCAGTATTTGAGAATGAGACTACTTACTGACTTGGAACGAACTTATCACGCAATTTAAATCTTTCCAAAACTTTTTCTCCTTGACAACCCCCACAAAATAATGAAAGCAAAAATGTTTATCGCTTACTCCATTTTCGCTGTTCTTGCAATAACTGTCGCATGAACAATGACGTTTTAATTCATTACGTCTTTGCTACTAACCGTATTCGCGACAAATTTTCAAATTTTGCGGACAGTATTCAGATATATCACTGAATGTACCAGCAAAATTATATCAATGTACGACACACATGAAGACGTTCAGGAGATATGAAGTCATAAACATTGAGATGCGTGAAAATGAAACTGCAGCGCGGAATTCGCTATAGATATCGTCCGCAGCTCGTGGTCTCGCGGTAGCGTTCTCGCTTCCCGAGCACTGGGTCCTGGATTCGATTTTCGGCGGGGTCAGGGATTTTTCCTTCCTCCAGATGACTGGGTGTTGTTGTGTCGTCTTCATCATCATCATTCATCCCCATTACGGTCGGAGGAAGGCAGTGGCAAACCACCTCCACTAGGATCTTGCCTAGTAAGGGGGCGCGGGTCTCCCGCGTCGCTCCCCTACGCTCTGTAAAGGAGTATGGGACTCATCATCATCATCATCACAGATGAAACATGTGTACAAATACATGGAAAATATGGTAAATATATGTAAACTATTTTTGAGATGTGCGTACCTGGGCAAACCTATGGGTAGAAAGCTCATCCGAAAAACCCTGGAACAATTTCAACCAATATGTAAAGGTTTTTAACTACCGCTACCAGTCCCAGAATTTGTTAACTAATGTATTATTTATTTCTTGTGCGACATGTTTCGAGGGTATACCTCATTATCAGGCTATATGGCTTTACAAAAACAATTTCACAATCAGATCATGCAGATGTTAAACAGTCTTTTCATAAGTGCTGTGGTTATCCTGTAGAAGAAGAGAAAACCTAGTAAGAGGCGATGTCACTTTGTAAACTGGGCAATGTCCACTGCACTACAGATTTGTTTTTGTGATCGTGTTTCCAAGTTACTGGTACGTGTGTGAAAATTTGTGAACAGTGATAAAGAAAGCCAAGAGAGCCACAGAAATTGGAACACCTCAGCTCATCACAACGAGACTGACACGCCAGAAGAGCCAAGTGAGTGATTGTTTCGAAACATTTTCATGCAAACATCAGTCCAGCTTACAAAGTGACATCGCCTCTTACTAGGTTTTCTCTTCTTCCACAGGGTAACCACAGCACTTATGAAAAGACTGTTTAACATCTGCATAATCCTATTGTGAAATTGTGTTTGTAGTGCCATATAGCCTGATGATGAGGTATACCCTCGAACCATGTCGCACAATAAATAAATAATACATTAGTTAATACATTTTGTGACTAGTAGCGGTAGTTAAAAACCTTTACGTATCTTTTGAGACTGTCACAGTCGAAAAATAGTTAAAATTTCAACCAAATTTGGTACACATATTAGTCACGACCTGGAAAGAAGTACTGTGGGGTTAAGAACCACCAGCCTCCTACTGGAGTGAGCGTGATAACGTGGGGAAGGAAGAGGGGAGGAAGAGATGAGCAGACAGTGAGGAGGAACGAGGTAATGAGTACGGATAGGGGGGAGGGGAAGATGAACAAGGAGAGGTGGAGGGGGAAATGTACAGAGAGAGGAGAGAGGAGGTGATGGACAGAGAAGGGAAAGGGGAGGAGATGGACAGAGACAGGAGGAGGAAGAGATTGGCACAAAGATGGGGAGAAGGAGATGAACAGAGAGAGGGGAAGGAGGAAATGGACAGAGAAACGAAAGAGGAAGAGATGGGCAGAGAGATGAGGGAGGAGAGTATAGGCAGAGAGGGGGACAGCAGGAGATGGACAGAGAGTGGAGGGGTGGGGTGGGGTGGAGGAGGTCGATAGAGAGGTGGGACGCAGGAGATGGACGGAGAGTTGGTGAAGGAGGAGATGGACAGAGAGAGTGGGAGGAGGTGATGAACTAATAGAACTATGGAGTATATACAAGCTCAGGCAACGCCGGGTGCTCAACTATTTCTGTATATAACGAAAAACTATCCATGGTTTTCTCGTTTAGAAATAGCATTTGAATGTTGACTGTTGGCATGGAGGTATAATAAGCAGAGACAGCGCTACAGACTTACCCTGTACGTTACTTTAAAGCCGTGGCCGCCACGTTAGATGCCTCAAAACATTAGTAGACTGCTACTTACGATTGCTTCTTAATTTCTGTCGTGTGCGAGCAACAGTTGTTACGGATAGAAAATGTGACAATGCTTATGATAATAACACAATGTCAGGAAGACAATCACAGACGTTTTTCTCTTCTTAAATGCATATTTGATCCAGTAAGATGACTTATTTCCCCTTGTTAATGTATCTTCCTCTTTGCTATAAGTACGTATCGAATAACCAGAAGCGAAGTATGTGATATGAAAAGGCTCCTTTCGTAGTCCTTCATTTTCCTTAATATGAACTGACGAAACACGTGATCGTTCCGTGTTTTTTTCCCGAATATGTCGAGAACGTTTTGGAGAAGCAACGAAAAAAGGATGCCAAATTTAAAAGATTGGATAAGTTTTACAGAATCTCGAAATTTAGCACGAACTCCAATGCGATATGCTTTTAATAGTTTCCAGATGAAACTCTGTTTAAAAATCTGGCAGAAAACCCAAAGAGATTCTGGCCGTACATAAAGTACACCCGCGGCAAGACGCGATAACAATGTTGATGTTACTGACGACGGTACCACTAAAGAAGAGTTATTAAAACATGGGTCCGAAATTCTTTTTCCAAGTAAAAAGGATTCAAATCAAGAAGACGAGTAACTTAAAAGTAAATATCCTCGATACAGTGAAGCAGCTTAAAGCTCTTAATAAAGGCAAGTCTTCCGGTCCAGATAGAATACCATTTAGGTTCTTTTCAGAGTATGCTGATGCAACATCCCCATACTTTGCAGTCATATACAGCCTCTCGCTCGACGAAAGATCCGTACTAAAAGACTGGAAAGTTGCACAAGTCACACTAATAATCAGGAAAGAAAAGAATTACATACTCATATCACCGAAGTCGATTCGCAGTAGGAGTTTGAAACATATGCTGTGTTCGAACATTATTAATTACCTCGAAGAAAATAGTTTGTTGACAAACAGAAAACACGGATTCAGAAAATATCGTTCATGTGAAACACAATTAGTTCTTTGTTCTCACGAAGTAATGAGTGCTACCGACAAGGACTCTCAAACTGATACCATATTTTTAGATTTTCAGAAGGTTTTTGACACCGTTTCTCATAAGCAACATCTAACCAAATTGCATGCCCTTGGAGTATCGTCTAAGTTGTGCGACTCGATTCGTGACTGCCTGTCAGAAAGGTCACAATTCGTAGTAAATGACGGAAAGTCATCGAGTAAAACAGAAGTAATATCTTGCGTTCCCCAATAAATTGCGGTAGGCCCTCTCCTGTTTATGATCTACGGTAACGATTTAGGAGACAAAATGAGCAGCCCTCTTAGATTGTTTGCAGATAATGCTGTCATTTACCGTCTTGTAACAGATGATCAAAACGAACTGCAAAATGATTTATACAAGACATCTGTATGGTGCAAATACTGGAAACTGACTCTAAATAATGAAAAGTTTGAAAAGTTTGAAGTCATCCACATGAGTACTTAAAAGAATACTCTGAATTTCAGTTACACAATAAATCACAAATCTAAAGGCTGTTCATCTACATACTCAAGGCTTACAGTTACGAAAAGCTTAAATTGAAACGGCCACATAGAGAATGTTGTGGGAATGAATTGGCAGAGCACTTATAAAATGTGTCAGGTCTACTAAAAAGACTGCTTACACTACCACTACGCTTGTCCTCTCGCTTTTGGAGTACTGCTGTGTGCTGTGGGATACGCATCAGGCAGGACTGACGGGGAACATCGGAAAAGTTCAGAATAGCGTAGGTCTTTTGTGTTATCGCGAAAGGGGGCAGAGAGTTCCACGGATATGGTACGCGAATTGTGGTGGCACTCTAAAACAAAGGCGTTTTTTCGTTGCAGGATGATCTTCTCGTGAAATTTCAATCACCAACTTTTAGAGTGCGAAAAAATTTTGTTGGCGCCCATCTACATCATGATAAAATAAGGGAAATCAGAGCTCGCGCGGAAAGATTCAAGTGTTGATTTTGCCCGCTCGCTGTTCGAGAGTGGAACTGTAGAGAAATAGCTTGAAAGTGGTTCGATGAACCCTCTGACAAGCACTTAAATGTGAATTGCAGAGTAAGCGTGTAGGTATAGATGCTATGTTTGGTCGGTATCCAATCTTATCTTTTCACGGCATTCAACCAGAGAGATTTTAGAGTTAGAGTGATAGGAAATCCTAAGTCACTACAATAAAAGTAAACAGCTCAACCAGAATTCCCGTATGTGAACGAAAATATCGCTTGAACGAATGCAATTTTACATCACGGGCGGCCCGCGGGCTGAATATGGCGTGCGAATGGTTTATCAGTCCGGTCCGCGGCAGAAATTTGTGGGATTGAGAGCAAGGTGTTCTCATTGTGCTCAGCCCGGGACGTATTTTTGGATATTTCCGCCGACGCTAGGCTCGCCTAGGATTTCCTACTCGTATTAACATTAGAAATAATTCTTGTCCGTTGTGGACGTTTTACAACACTGCAGCTCCTGAAACTGAAGGTAGTTTATAATGAATTGGCTGCAACCGGTTTCTTTTATAGACGTTTATTTTTCCATGACGATGTTTCAAGATGGCTGACATCACGTCTTATGACGTTTACATTTCGCTATGTGTCGTGAACATGGTTTCTTTTGCGGGCCGGGGTGGCCGAGCGGTTCTAGGCGCTACAGTCTGGAACCGCGCGACCGCTACGGCCGCAGGTTCGAATCCTGCCTCGGGCATTGATGTGTGTGATGTCCTTAGGATAGGTTTGAGTAGTTCTAAGTTCTAGGGGACTGATGACCTCAGAAGTTAAGTCCCATAGTGCTCAGAGCCATTTTTGAAGCATGGTTTCTTTATTACGGCATTGCAGAATCTAATAATGGAGAGCTATTGTGAAACGTCGTCAGTAAAGAAACAGTGTTCACGACGCATCAATGGCCGTAATCCTATGAAGACGGGGTGAACATAAAATGAATGTAGTCTCAAAAATGGGTGTTTTGAGGCACAATTTGTGGCGTGTCGTGTTGGGAAAGGGGTGACACAACATATCGGGGCGTTACCCCATAAACATTAACATCACTTACTCTGTAGTTTTGACTATTTGCGTTAGGAGCGCTGCTGTCGCGACACGTGACAGGGCGACTCGCGAGCTTAAGTTTGTGAATCAGGCTCGCGGGTGACCAGAGATTGCTCACGCCTGCTTTAGATAGTAATTTGGAATTATTAGTACACCCGTCAATGGCGCAAGGTGGCATTTTTTATCAAAATACTTGCACCAGAAGCTAATGAATGGGGCAACTAATATGGCGGACTTGGGCTACAAATTCGTGACGTCGTGACAACACTCTTTTATTATACCTGCACGGTTATTGGTCAGAAGATAACGTTACGCCTCGTACAAGAACGAGTAATGCCCATCGGCATGTGTCAGAATTTGAAAGCGGCAGGATCGTACCCTGTCGGTATTGTGGGTTATCGTTCCTGGTCATTGCTGGTCGCGTGGACCGGGATCTGGTGACTGTCACGTGAATGCGGTATCGATGGCCTGAAGAGAGCTACACTCAACGCCTTGCTAGTTAGCAGTTACCTCACACGGTTAGCACCCCAGAGGACAGACATATTACATTGTTAGCTGAGCTGTACAACAACCAGCGATAGCACGACACAGGAGGGGCACCACGTAGTCTTTTCGTGAGAACCCAGGTTGTGGGTATAGCGTCACGATGGACGGCCAAAATTCTGTATTTGTGCAAACTCTTCTTGTACTCTGAACTGATTTCATCGTAGTTGGTTACAAAGTCTGTGTTTATACAATGTCGAAAGAGCAGAAACTATCACTGACGATTACAATTGTGGTAAACATTATGAAATAGATTGGTGTATTGCGACTACGCATTGAAGTCAGCTGTTCGTGATGCATGAAAATTTGTTCCGGGCCGCGACTTGAACCCGGATTTCCCGCGTATCGCGAGGGGTTGCCTTAACCATTCGACTCTCCGAGCACGCCTTCAGGACCGACCAAAACTTCGATATGTCACATAGTCACAATCCTTATGCTCCCACAACTCCTGATACCCGCACAGGGAGAGACAAATAATTTATAGTCATTTTAGGCAGCACTTCACTTCAGCATCCATACATGTCTGAAGGACATTGTATTGTGAAGATACAACAGACACTGTATAAATCAGACACTGCATCCATCAATGACGTATCCAAACATGATGGGCTAAAACGACGTAATAATGTTTGTTTCCCTGGGCGGGAATCGCGAACTGTGCGAGCATGACGGTTGTGACTACGTGACATGTGGAAGTTTGGATCGGTCCTGGAGGCGTGCTCTGGTAGCCGAAGTGATTAAAGCGACCGATCGCGATGAACGGGAAATCCGTGACCCGGTCCGACACAAATTTGCATGTGTCGCAAACAGCTGACGTCAATGTATAGCCGGAATATGCGAGTCTACTTCGTAATGTAAAACAGTTTCGTAAATTAGGAAGACATGAACTGTGGGAAAACCGGAACAGAAGAGAAAAGAATCATTTGAGATGTGGCACTACAGGAGAATGTTGAAAGTTAGACGGGCTGATAAGATATGGAACGAGGAGGTTCTCGGCAGAATCGATGAGGAAAGGAATATAAGGAAAACACGGACAAGAAGAAGGGACAGGATGATAAGACATGTGTTAATACATCACGGAGTAACTTCCATGGTGCTAGAGAGAGCTGTAGAGCGTATAAACTGTGGAGGAAGAAGGAGACTGGGCTACAGGCAGCAAGTAATTGGTGCTGTAGACTGCAGGTGCTACTTGGAGAGAAAAAGGTTGGAATAGGAGAGGAATTCGTGGCGGGCCGCATTAAAAGTCAGAAAACTGATGACTCAAAATAAATAAATAAATTCGGAAATGTAATCGGTTGGCCGGGTAAACATAACGGGGTTGATGTGGAAATTGCATTTCTTGTAGCCACAGTAGTGCCGAACGCATCAACCAAGTACAAGCCAGAAGCGTTGGAGACCAAGTTGTGTGGCCAAACTGTCTTTAACCATGGTGGCATGAAACGGAGGATAACAAAATTAAGACCGACATATTAAACTCTGTCTTCCGAAATTGCTTCACCGAGGAAGATCACTACGCAATTCCTATGTTGGATCGCTATTCAGATGCCAGAATGACAGATGTAAAAGTTTAATGAATGTGAAAATGAAAAACAAGACAAATCACCCGACAATAGAAAGGCCACCGGCCCTTATAGAATACCCATTACTTTATATATTGAATATATAGAGGATCAGCCCCTCTTCTAGCATCAATTAATCATAGATCGCTGAATCTACCTGGTACTGCGTAGGTTGATGGTGCAGCTCTTGACGTTCAAAAAACTCTAGAATGGGTTGCACACAATCGTCTTGTAAAAGTACGCAAATGCGGAGTATCCGAAGAGATAGGTGAGTAGATTGAGCTTTGTAGCAAATACGCTACATCACGACTTTTGTCAAGTCAGTGCGCAGCCCGAACGTGGCTCTCCTTGAGTTTCATCTCTGCTCATATGAGTCGCTGGCTACGAAGACAACATTTTGGCGGAAAACACAGGCGGCTGCCTTCTATGATGAGGGTATTGGAAATTTGGTACAGAGCCACGGCAAATGTCAAAGTCGGAGTGGCGACTATGTAGAGAAGTAGATGGAAGGTGTAGCTAACAGCTGCAAATAAAACATTTCTGTTTTTCACTGTGGTTTCCATATTGCGACCAATCAGAAGTGACTTTCTGGACAACCTTCGTATTAAAAGCAACTGAGTTACACCGTATACTTGGACAGATGTATCCATGATGTATAAAACATATCATGTAAACGTAAACATTTACACAAAAGTGCATTTTTACTACACTCCTGGAAATGGAAAAAGAACACATTGACACCGGTGTGTCAGACCCACCATACTTGCTCCGGACACTGCGAGAGGGCTGTACAAGCAATGATCACACGCACGGCACAGCGGACACACCAGGAACCGCGGTGTTGGCCGTCGAATGGCGCTAGCTGCGCAGCATTTGTGCACCGCCGCCGTCAGTGTCAGCCAGTTTGCCGTGGCATACGGAGCTCCATCGCAGTCTTTAACACTGGTAGCATGCCGCGACAGCGTGGACGTGAACCGTATGTGCAGTTGACGGACTTTGAGCGAGGGCGTATAGTGGGCATGCGGGAGGCCGGGTGGACGTACCGCCGAATTGCTCAACACGTGGGGCGTGAGGTCTCCACAGTACATCGATGTTGTCGCCAGTGGTCGGCGGAAGGTGCACGTGCCCGTCGACCTGGGACCGGACCGCAGCGACGCACGGATGCACGCCAAGACCGTAGGATCCTACGCAGTGCCGTAGGGGACCGCACCGCCACTTCCCAGCAAATTAGGGACACTGTTGCTCCTGGGGTATCGGCGAGGACCATTCGCAACCGTCTCCATGAAGCTGGGCTACGGTCCCGCACACCGTTAGGCCGTCTTCCGCTCACGCCCCAACATCGTGCAGCCCGCCTCCAGTGGTGTCGCGACAGGCGTGAATGGAGGGACGAATGGAGACGTGTCGTCTTCAGCGATGAGAGTCGCTTCTGCCTTGGTGCCAATGATGGTCGTATGCGTGTTTGGCGCCGTGCAGGTGAGCGCCACAATCAGGACTGCATACGACCGAGGCACACAGGGCCAACACCCGGCATCATGGTGTGGGGAGCGATCTCCTACACTGGCCGTACACCACTGGTGATCGTCGAGGGGACACTGAATAGTGCACGGTACATCCAAACCGTCATCGAACCCATCGTTCTACCATTCCTAGACCGGCAAGGGAACTTGCTGTTCCAACAGGACAATGCACGTCCGCGTGTATCCCGTGCCACCCAACGTGCTCTAGAAGGTGTAAGTCAACTACCCTGGCCAGCAAGATCTCCGGATCTGTCCCCCATTGAGCATGTTTGGGACTGGATGAAACGTCGTCTCACGCGGTCTGCACGTCCAGCACGAACGCTGGTCCAACTGAGGCGCCAGGTGGAAATGGCATGGCAAGCCGTTCCACAGGACTACATCCAGCATCTCTACGATCGTCTCCATGGGAGAAGAGCAGCCTGCATTGCTGCGAAAGGTGGATATACACTGTACTAGTGCCGACATTGTGCATGCTCTGTTGCCTGTGTCTATGTGCCTGTGGGACTGTCAGTGTGATCATGTGATGTATCTGACCCCAGGAATGTGTCAATAAAGTTTCCCCTTCCTGGGACAATGAATTCACGGTGTTCTTATTTCAATTTCCAGGAGTGTATATCGTGCATTTTAAGAACGAAGAAGCCTATGTGGAATGCTTCGTTTGGTAACATTGGCCTTTTTATCTGTATATGCTTTTATTTTTGACAAACCTATTTATAATATGTTGTATATTTTCAACGATAATGACTGCATGGTGTGAGTGATAAACTCATAACGGAAACGATTTTTTTGAAGACCAGAAGATGGCAGTTTCAGCTGTCGGAGCCCGCCATCAATAGTAAATATTAATTATTGCGATCCTGGCTACAAAATGTTTTTCAAGCTAAATGTAGGTCAGTCCTTCCATTTCCTCAATATGAGAAACTTCAGTTTTACGATTCGTGACAGAAGCTCCAGGTTTCGCTTTCCACTGAAAATATACTACCTTCACACTACTGCCTATACTCTTAACACACGAGAGCTTTAGCTAGAATGCAGACAGAATTATTATCTGTAGCGGAGAAAGTTTACTACGCCAGAAGCGGCAAATTTGTGGACTTTCTAAAGCAAAAATTGGCGGGACAAATACCCATGTGTGCAGTGCATACTTTCTTTCTGCATATACAGGGTGATTCAAAAAGAATACCACAACTTTAGGAATTTAAAACTCTGCAACGACAAAAGGCAGAGCTAAGCACTATCTATCGGCGAATTAAGGGAGCTATAAAGTTTCATTTAGTTGTACATTTGTTCGCTTGAGGCGCTGTTGACTAGGCGTCAGCGTCAGTTGATGCTAAGATGGCGACCGCTCAACAGAAAGCTTTTTGTGTTATTGAGTACGGCAGAAGTGAATCGACGACAGTTGTTCAGCGTACATTTCGAAAGAAGTATGGTGTTAAACCTCCTGATAGGTGGTGTATTAAACGTTGGTATAAACAGTTTACAGAGAATGGGTGTTTGTGCAAAGGGAAAAGTTCTGGACGGCCGAGAACGAGTGATGAAAATGTGGCACGCATCCAGCAAGCATTTGTTCGCAGCCCAGGAAAATCGACTCGCAGAGCTAGCAGAGAGCTGCAAATTCCACAATCAGCTGTATGGAGAGTCCTACGAAATAGGTTAGTTATGAAACCTTATCGTCAACTACCCGAGGCGATGGATCGGCAGCCAGGCAGCCCGTGACAGAGCACTTCATCACTGGCCTCCAAGAAGCCCTGATCTTACCCCCTGCGATTATTTCTTATGGGGGTATGTAAAGGATATGGTGTTTTGGCCACCTCTCCCAGCCACCATTGATGATTTGAAATGAGAAATAACAGCAGCTATCCAAACTGTTACGCCAGATATGCTACAGAGAGTGTGGAACGAGTTGGAGTATCGGGTTGATATTGCTCGAGTGTCTGGAGGGGGCCATATTGAACATCTCTGAAATTGTTTTTGAGTGAAAAAAAACCTTTTTAAATACTCTTTGTAATGATGTATAACAGAAGGTTATATTATGTTTCTTTCATTAAATACACATTTTTAAAGTTGTGGTGTTCTTTTTGAATCACCCTGTATAACCTGCTTACGACTATTCACTGTGTAACATTCTAATTAGAGTGCTGCAAGAGGTAGCAGCACACGGAGAAGACCAGTAAGCCCAACAGTCTTCTACTTTTACCTTTGCACACTAGGTATTAGATAGCTGCCAGTTCCACATTTACACTTTGACGCACTTGTACGTGGTCTCCTAACGTATGAGGGCGGTCACAGGTTCGAATTAATTATCACCTATAGAAGTCCAAGCTGCGACCCTGAGAGTTAGAATTGGTGTCCGTCTTCCACTACATATTCAGTCTTCAGTGCGACACATCATTCCAAATAATAGACGACGGAGACCCTCGTTGTACAAGTCTTGACTTAGACTGTTCAACAAACATTTTACCTCGAAAATTAGCTCCTCGTCAACCTTGTCGTAAAAGTCTTGACTTTGACTGTTCAACAAACATTTCATCTCAAAAATTAGCTCCTCGTCAATTTCAAAATACCCACCACGTAATGGATTCTTCATTTGACGAAAGAGGAAGAAAATACTTGTTGCTATGTCAGGAGAACAGGAGGCAGGGGCAAGATTGGATGGGCCAAAAAAGAAGCATGTATGACGATGTCTTGTACAGAACCAATTGGGGCACTGTTGTGGAGCACACCGCCCCACCCCTGGGCAGCTTTCTGCGACACTTCGTCTCGAGAGTCTCTCGTAACCAAGTCAGGAGATTTCGATAGTACGCTTCTGTGACGGTTTGACCCGTAAGAGAAAAATCCGTTAGCACCGCACCATGACAGTCTCAAGGAACTCTCTACGTCACCTTGCCCCAAGATGGCTCGGTCTTCGACCTTTACGGTGGTGGTGAATCTATATGTTTCCACTACTTTGTTTCAGGGTAGTAATGACTGTAGTGAAGAAGGCGTAAGAAGACCTCTGACAGCTAACAGCACTGTTGCCAGATTTCAACTGAGAGGCGCAAACGGGTGCAGGCGAGACAGGACCTTCCTATATATCCGTGACAACACAGGTGTTGCCACAGAAACGTTTACGAAATCGCGATATGTGACTGGTTGAGCTAGACGCGCGACGCTGCCGCACCCAGCCCTCTGCAACTGTCACGAATCTTCTTACGCCGTCTCGACTACAGGAGTCTAAAGACGCCATCAGGAGTGGCCTGACGTAGCTGCAACATTTCAGCTGTTGTCTCAGTTTGTCGGGCTTTCTTAATGATTGTCAGCAGGCGCGAACCCAGCGGGCAGCGACCTTTGTCATTTCAAAATGTCACGCAAGATATTGGGAACTGATCCATGACTGATTTGCACTTTTCCCACTATCGCTTCGATTGTAATACGCCAGTGTTCGAGCGCAATGGCCTCCACTTCTCTCGCGATTCCCGATCCTGCACAGAGAGATGGTTCGCTACTTCTTGTTCATTCAGTGTTGTTTGTCAACACTGGAAGCATATGCGCCATTCTAAACACTGTGACATATGACGGTGCATTTTTGGTGAACACGTCCATCAACTCAGCATGGATTGTTGTAGCGCTGTTCTCTTTCAGATGCAGGAAACGAATCACCACACCATCCTCCACGTTATCAATGAGCTGTGCCATTTTGTTCTGGCAGCTATAGCACCGTGCTAAGGTAATGTGACGCGGGAATCCATAAGTGTACCAGTACTGCAGACATGTAGTTGCTAACAAACAAAAAATTAATTTAGCTGCGGTAGTTTAAAAGAAAAACGCCTTTTGCATTCTGCACATGAAGTTTAACTTGTGCACCCAGACGGATTTGCCTTTTTTATAATGCATCTTCAGTTGGTGTCAGATCAGCGACTAATTCATTATTTACAAGCCAAACAGCTTTCTCCCAAGTGGCAAAAGGTTGAAAGCTTGGAGTTTTCTTCAAAAAAATGGTTCAAATGGCTCTGAGCACTATGGGTCATCAGTCCCCTAGAACTTAGAACTACTTAAACCTAACTAACCTAAGGACATCACACAACACCCAGCCATCACGAGGCAGAGAAAATCCCTGACCCCGCCGGGAATCGAACCCGGGAACCCGGGCGTGGGAAGCGAGAACGCTACCGCACGACCACGAGATGCGGGCGGAGTTTTCTTCGTGGTCACTATTTTCGAAATATAGCAGTGTAGCTTCCATTTTCTGTGTCACATATGAGGAGAAAACGGCAAGTGCCATGACCAGATTTTGCAGAAACTTCTCTCAGAGGAAGAGAGGTAACATCAAACGAACGTGTATCGGCTTATCCGTAGATGATTGTTTCTGAGAAAACGACGGTCAAAGTTTCCGAGATACTTTATGTGCCTTTCAGCGAGTAAATAGTTGAACTGAAACAGTGGTACAATGGCTAGGGTCACGGCCTCACACTTTTCCGCCCCATGTTTGAAATTCGATTATTATTTTTATTTTTGTTTTTCTTTTATCTATCCATATCCGCAGAAGACTACTACACGAATATTTTGCAATATATACTGAAATAATGTTGTCCTCGTTCGTCTAGTAACAGTTTGGCGAATGAATTAAAAAATAAAAAGAATAAATGAACTGAAGAATTATTTGAAATTGTTTTCGATGAAATTTCTGTAGTATGTCTTGAATCATAATCAATCGCAAGCGCCAGTTTTCGGTAAATTGATCCGATGTAGGTGGTTTGCCGCAAAAAGATTGCCAATGCGTGAAATCTTCAGCAGTGTTAACATTTCTTTCCCCCTTGAGTTTCGTACGAAGAAATGTCACTACGGTAAACCTGGCTTCGCGCGACGCTGGTGATGTTCGGAATTTCTATGTTTCGAGTGTTTCTACGATTGGTATCATCCACGGCAATGCACCAAATCTTCCTGTAGAATAAACACAAGAATAAAATATATCGATTAGTATAATAATTCATATACCAATGAAATATAAGAATGTGAGGTTTTAATAAGATTGTAATTCCTCAAAATATCATACACTCACACACACACACACACACACACACACACACACATACATGAAACTCAGTTGTAATTTTACAGTTAACGTAACGCCCCAAAAATCCCCTAACTTGATAAGAAACTTCTGTATCATAACCTTCTACGGACATGGGCAGACAAATGAATAAAATAAAATAAATGAAAATAATTATCGTGTTTCGCGGAAGGGACAGATGAAGTGAGAGACCACTATGTTAGCCACTCTGCCACCATTTCGGCTGAAACATTGCGCGCTAAAAGGTATCTAAGTTACGTCGAAAACTTCGAGGTTCATTTTCTCAGAAACGGTCTAGCATCTACGGATAAGCCGAGATGTTGGCTTATTTTGACTCTCCTTCCACTGGGCGGAGTTTCTGAGAAATGAAGCTATGGCACTTGCTGTGCTCTCCTCGTTAGTCTGTAGAACTCAAAAGGAGTTTTTTTTTAATCTATTGCAATTTATATATCGTAGCAGCGAAAATGGCTATCACAAGGAACTTAAGAAATTAACGTTATTCCTTCGAGGTATAATTAAAACTTTTCACTGAACCTAGTTCTTCTTGCCCAGTGGATGATACTGCAACTTCTTCAGACAAGGCGTCAACATCGATCGGGTCTATTCTGCTGTATTTCATCATTTGGTGTATGCATATTCAGCTCTTCTCATTGTATTTTCATTCCTTTGCCTGACCAGGTGAGGTTCTCTTTTCCATTCCGTAGGAACTTCGTATCACCTTGGTAATATTTTATTTTCTTTCCAAGTGAGAATTTACTCTCAAATGCCTATAGGTACTTTGAAAGCCGAGACTTACACCTTTTTTTGTATGTTATAATACTGTTTGTTAAATATTACTTTCAACTGGTGAAGCATCATATCGTAAGTGACGATTTGATCATCAGAAAATACCAAGGTGTCGCCGCTACGATATTGTCCGATATTGTATAGCCTTTATATTGACAATATTTTCCAAGATTGAATTTCCCACACGAGATAGGTCATTAAATTAGATCAATATAGATAAATCGACACCTTTGTTGGTTCAAATGGCTCTGAGCACTATGGGACAACTGCTGAGGCCATCAGTCCCCTAGAACTTAGAACTACTTAAACCTAACTAACCTAAGGACATCACACACATCCATGCCCAAGGCAGATTCGAACCTGCGACCGTAGAGGTCACGCGGTTCCAGACTGTAGCGCCTAGAACCGCTCGGCCATTCCGGCCGCCTCCCATATTTCACCTTCGGGTGAATTAAGTATTTAAAAACGACATCCATGAGCAACTGAAAAGATCAGCCTGTCGAAATCGTCTTCATCTATTCTGGGTTACACACAAAACCTGTCGCATACAGTGTAGGGCATCCTCCAGCGGAAAGAGTGTATTAATTGTAAGTTTTAAAACTGAAGTTGCTATTACCTGGTGGTATATTGACTGTGACGAATAATATTGACAAGCTGAAATGTTGTGCTACATTGAAGATTCAATCCAGTTCCAGTCACGCCATTTAGACCACGATCTGGAAGGCAGAAAACCAGGAATGGACACAAACCGCTGTCGGGTATGTTCGATACTGTATACGAGAAGAGCGCAGTAATTACCATACCACCGAACATGCAGTAAGTACGCAAGAAAAAGACAGAGGATTAAGGTCATTGTATACTTAAGGTCAGAACCCAAGTCGACACCGTCAGTACACAGGGGGAACACATGTTCGGTTTGCAGCAGGACGGGGAAGGAAATTGGTGGCATATTTTTAAACGGACTCATAGTGAGATTTCGCTAAAGAGGTTTATGAAAACCACGGAAACCTAAATCTCAGTAGTCATCCCGTCGAAACATGCGGCAAGTCTCACCGTAGTTTTATATGAGCTACAGATCGGTGAGGAAGTTTGTTTGCTCTCGCGTTCGCAGTTTTGTCACGAACGGAGCAGCCGCCGTGACAGCAGGTGTATCGCTCCACGTGGGTGGACGTGACCCGCGCGGCTCTTCTGGCAGCAACATCCCTGTGAAGCGACTCTTTACGACATGGTTCCAAGCCCCAGGTTTTCTATCGGACTGCTAGCGCCAATCACGTCTCACGAGGAACCCACTGAGTGCGAGATCACAAGTTCTGTCTTTAGTAAGGCTCATTTGAAAGTGTTGTGTTAATTTAACGGGAAAAATGTTAGCTGTTAATGCCACTAAGTGCACTAGGAGGGTGACAGTGAATGAATGTCCGGGAGGTGCATACATCAATCTTCATTGGGATGTGTGTATTATACTTCACAAAATGGCCGCGCAGTTTGAGGCGCTATGTCACGAATTGCTCGGCTTCTCCCGCCGGAGGTTCGAGTCCTCCATCGGGCATGGTTGTGTGTGTTGTTCTTAGCATAAGTTAGTTTAAGTAGTGTGTAAGTCTAGGGACCGATGACCTCAGCAGTTTGATCCCTTAGGAATTCACACACATCTGAAAACATTCACAAAATGGCCGTCGTCGGCATTCCAGAAATGTTCAAAACATACCATCAATTTCCACGATGAAGATAGAGTGAAAAATGACGCCCCACAGTGAGAACAAAAGTACGCACCATCACGATCGAAGGCGAACTCCTTGGGAGCTACAAACAGTGCAGGACTTTCAGGTAGGTGACCACTCTTAAAGAATGTCTGTAATATCGTATTGGAGAAACGGGGTGACGAAGCTGATGCAATGTGATGGCATGCAAGCGAATGCGAAACAGTCTGAGGTACGGAAAAATAACAAACATCCAGAGGCTGAATTTGTCCAGTGCTTCCAGGTGGTATGAACTGCAATATCTGAAGAGAGATAGTTTGCTCTAAGGGAGTATGATTTTAATACGCAGACGAGGAATCAAACAAAAGCAAGATATTTTGACTAGCTATTGGCCAAAAGTAGTACTCATACATAGTTGCACTTCTCTTAAGCCAATTTTCCCACCCTTGCTTGCTGTGACGTAAATATTCCCTACTGCCCTTGCAAGATCACGCACACGAGAAAGAATCGTAGGGGGGTAGAGCACCTCCAACTTCTCGATGCTCAATAAATAACTTTCCAGCCACTTCATCATCCAGATTAACAGTCGGCATAATTGCAGACGAATACGTTAAGACTTCGATGTTAGTTGATCATGATACAACTCCCTAGGTACTTCTAATTTCCAGGATTCCTTTAATATGCATTTCCTCTTCAAATCCCGGCTGATTGGAGTTGAAACAAATTCCTTTCTGAACGATTGAGTAAGTTTGTTTATGTCATCTACTAATTTTTGGGCAGATTCCACAGTTTGCTGTGCATCGTCAGGTTGATGCTTATCTTACGTCTTCCAATTTTGTAGCACTGTTCGAAGTTATGCAACGAGCCACTGTATCCCTCGAAATCACAGTAATCTATGTCGCGCGGAATTTGATATGCATAGCGCAGTAGGTCACTATCATGCACATCCTGAAAATTGTCTCGAGTGTCCATGAAATGCGCCAAAACCGGTTTTTGTAACAAATATATCTTGCCCTCCCTTGAACATCCATAGTTTTTTCTTATGCACTAACGACCATATTGCTGCGGACTTATTCGAAATCATACACTACTGGCCATTAAAATTGCTACACCACGAAGATGACGTGCTACAGACGCAAAATTTAACCGACAGGAAGAAGATGCTGTGTGATATGCAAATGATAAGCTTTTCAGAGCAATCACACAAGGTTGGCGCCGGTGGCGACACCTACAACATGCTGACATGCGGAAAGTTTCCAACCGATTTCTCATACACAAACAGCAGTTGACCGGCGTTGCCTGATGAATCGTTGTTGTGATGCCTCGTGTGAGGAGGAGAAATACGTACTATCACGTTTCCGACTTTGATAAAGGTCGGATTGTAGCCTATCGCGATTGCGGTTTATCGTATCGCGACATTGCTGCTCGCGTTGGTCGAGATTCAATGACTGTTAGCAGAATATGAAATCGGTGGGTTCAGGAGGGTAATACGGAACGCCGTGCTGGATCCCAACGGCCTCGTATCACTAGCAGTCGAGATGACAGGCATCTTATCCGCATGGCTGTAACGGATCGTGCAGCCACATCTCGATCCCTGAGTCAACAGATGGGGACATTTGCAAGACAACAGCCATCTCCACGAACAGTTCGACGACGTGTGCAGCAGCATGGACTATCATCTTAGAGACCATGGCTGCGGTTACCCTTGACGCTGCAACACAGACAGAAGCGCCTGCGATGGTGTACTCAACGACGAACCTGGGTGCACGAATGGAAAAACGTCATTTTTTCGGATGGATACGGGTTCTGTTTACAGCATCATGATGGTCGCATCCGTGTATGGCGACATCGCGGTGAACGCACATTGGAAGCGTGTATTCGCCATCGCCATCCTGGCGTATTCCCCTGCGTGATGGTATGGTGTGCCATTGGTTACACGTCTCGGTCACCTCTTGTTCGCACTGACGGCACTTTGAAGAGTTGATGACACATTTCAGATGTGTTACGACCCCTGGCTCTACCCTTCATTCGATCCCTGAGAAACCCTACATTTCAGCAGGATAATGCACGATTGCATGTTGCAGGTCCTGTACGGGCTTTTTTGGATACAGAAAATGTTCGACTGCTGCCCTGGCCATCACATTCTCCAGATATCTCAGCAACTGAAAACGTTTGGTCAATGGTGGCCGAGCAACTGGCTCGTCACAATACGCCAGTCACTACTCTTGATGAACTGTGGTATCGTGTTGAAGTTGCATGGGCGGCTGTACCTGTACACGCCATCGAAGCTCTGTTTGACTCAATGCCCAGGCGTATCAAGGCCTTTATTACGGCCAGAGGTGGTTGTCCTGGGTACTGATTTCTCAGGATCTATGCACCCAAATTGTGTGAAAATGCAGTCACATGCGAGTTCTAGTATAATATATTTGTCCAATGAATACCCGTTTATCACCTGCATTTCTGCTTGGTGTAGCAATTATAATGGACAGTAGTGTAACTGACTTTTTATTATGCTGCTGATGATCTTCCACATACGTAATTATATTTCGTACCCGCTCCTTGGACAACGATTGTCATTTACTATGTGTCACTGGAGACGGGATTTGTGGCTCCCTGTTCGCCAACGATGGTGAACTACAGGGCTCGACACTCGTTTCTATAACACTGTCACTTGTTAAGCACGTATCGTCATCATTGTACTTCTGATATACGTTGTCTGCACAGTTGAGTGTATGACATCACACATTCCACAGACTCATGTTTCAGACAGGCTAATATTACATCTGCCACATCTTTCTCATTCAGTGAAATTCCTTCTGTTCCTTCCTGACGAAATGTCAATTCGGCAACTGTATTTGTAGGACATTACCAGCCAAAATTGTGCTCGGAAAGCGAGAACGCTACCGCGAGACCACGAGCTGCGGACGGGCAACAGTGAAGCAGCGCCATATTGCTGGAGGCACCGGCTAAGGTTGTCGCTAACCGTATAGCGACGCTCTCGAAGGCAGTAGCGTTCATACTGTTTGCAGAAGAGATTTTCGGATACTAACAAATATTAATCACTGAAAACGTATCAGTTCGAGTCAGTGTAGCAGAAGTTCATTCTCTCCCATCTTCCCCCTACCCACTCTCTCTCATCAAACACATACCAGGAAGAAACAAGTGACAGAAAATAGTCTGTTTCTTAGCCTTAAGTCTCTCTCTCTCTCTCTGCCATGTCTCTTCCCTCTATGCTCTCTCTGTTTCCTACCTTTCTGTAGTCCACTCCGTAACGAGCTTCTCTCACCACCTTTTTACAGCTCTACCCTTCTACACCAACAATATGATCTCATAGCCCTAATACAAGAACAAGAATAGTGCTGAGAAACTTTCCAACAATAGAATAAACATTAAATACCAAAATTGTCTGACAGGATGGCATCTCTACGAACACCAAATTATAGTCTGACAAAGTGAAGTGCGAGTAATGAGGGCCTTTAGTATACCCTGATACAGTCTAGAGAGATAAAATTAAAACTCTCCATGCATTTAAGATACACTGAAAACAGAACATTAACTTTAATCTTAAACGATAAGTGTTAAGAAATAAAAAATGCGGAACCACGTTCTCCGTTGTTACCTAGCTAAGTTCGGAATGATCTATTATCCTCAGGGTAAGTGAATTGGTGCGTTGTTAGAGAGGTACCTAAGTTGTTGACAGAAGTGATGTAGCGATGAAACGAGAACCCGCCTAACATCCTGAGAAGATCGTCATGACGTGTGAAATTTTTCTGTAAGTTGTTCCAGTTGAAACTTGGGATGGTTGCCTTCAACAATGGCAAGTGTACAAATCTGTCTTCAACTGCTGAGCTAGTACTCTGTCCCTAATGGCTTCTCTGTGGAAGGGGATTTAAATCAGTTTACAAATAGAAATAAACGAAAGAATAAAAAGTTCGACCTCTACAATTTCGGCCTGTAAGCAGCAGATTAATCTTGTTAGCGCAGCTGTTGTGAAATCTGCAACCTCTGCATTGTCCACGGCGCGTGTCCCTCGACCCGCATTGGCTTATCGCGATGGCGGATGCCGCTGAGAGGACTGCATAGCGCATGCGCAGTCGGCAGTTTCCGTCGCTGCAGTTTCCTCACCAGTTGCTGCAAGTATCCGAGTGCACAGAACGAGTAGGTCTCTGTGAATTTCTTCAGCCACGTATAGACCGTAGTTTCTGCACCTACTGCGATTGTCCATAAACTACTATAAAACGTCTAGAAATGTTGGTCACAGATTATTTACTCAACGTTGTTTTCACGTAAGGAGCACTGAAAGAGCGAGAAAGAACGATTGATAACTGTCGTTGTGTGCGCTGCAATTAACTCTGTATCTACTAAGCTGCACGGGAGATTTGAGTAAGAGGCTACGGATCAATGGCAAGTTGCTTTATGGAAGTTGGTTTCTGGCACTTTATAAGCATGTTTTCGGAAGGCAACTGCAGCCTTCAGTTAAATCTGTGACATTGTCCAGGAAGTTCAACAGCATTCTACCCAATCAAACGAAAACAGCTTCTTGTTTAACCAACAGCTGAAAGTATAAGAGGGATCAAAGAGTTTCCGTTCGAATGCCGTACAGTACAGAATCGGTGTGCTAACCAGGCGAAATCGCCGTGAGCACTGACGCACAAGGTTGAAGATACCCATTTGGAAAAACACCGTTTCCTGCTGCGTGAAGCAGTTCGCAGCTGCCTGCTGGGCATCATCGTCCGACAGGAATAGTCGACCCCTCAAGCCCTTTTATTAAGGGACCGAAGGCTTGATAATTGCCGGACTATAGGGTAAGTGCTCGAATGTCGCTCACTTGAGTTGGTGTGATTTCTGCATTGCGACATTTGCGGTGTGGGGACGTGCGTTACCACGAAGCAGCAGTACCTCATGTCGCAATTTTACCGCACAGTGGTTTTCGACAGATATGCTCTCTCACACACATCTTTCATTTTCCAATGGATGCCGGCCGCATTTGTTCCTCGGCAGCCAAGAAAAAAATAACAGCACGTTGGTCCCGTTTGGACTCGTTTGGTACCAAAGTTAGCACACGTTTCCGCATTTACCGCTTAAGCGTCGGAAAGACGCGAATGCCACATTAATCCCTTTTCTACAAGTCGGTGCACGCACGCTGCAGCAACGCCCTCAGACAGAAGCTTTTTGATCGTCTCTTATATGTCACAGTTAACTGTGGTGTCACCGCCAGACACCACACTTGCTAGGTGGTAGCTCTAAATCGGCCGCGGTCCATTAGTACATGTCGGACCCGCGTGTCGCCACTGTCAGGGATCGCAGACCGAGCGCCACCACAAGGCAGGTCTCGAGATACGGACTAGCACTCGCCCCAGTTGTACGGACGACTTTGCTAGCGACTACATGGACGAAGCATTGCTCATTAGCCGAGCCAATAGTTAGAATAGCCTTCAGCTAAGTCAATGGCTACGACCTAGCAAGGCGCCATTAGTAACATTGCATGTATCTATGGAGTCTCACTTATATCGTCAATAGCGATGTACCAAGGATGGATTAAAGTTAAGTAATCCAGAAGCTACGTACTTTTCTTTATAGCATTCATTACGTATCCTGTTACAGACCTATCTCTTGCCTGCGTGAACTAAACGCGTGCCTTTCGGCTACTTCCGTGGCGTGGCTGTCTTGCTACGCCACAACATTAACATTTCACACCTCCACCGTTCAGTATGATCAGCTATATTTTTATTTAACTTATTCTAGAACTGAATCATTAATGCTGTTATCGTACACAATGCCACATACTTACCTTTAGTGGGGTACAAATATTCAGAAGTCTGCCAAACATCGCACCAATGTGAGAGAGTGTCACTAATACGACGGTTGTCCAGAAAGTAAGTTCCGATCGGTCGATAAATGGAAACCACAGTGAAATTCAGAAACCTTTTATTTGCAAGAGTTAGCTACACTTTCCAGATATTTCACTACAGAGTCGCCGCTCCGACTTAGACGTTTGTCGGAGCGTTATACCATATTTACAACACCACGTCATAGAAGGCAGCCGCCTGTGCTTTCCGATAATTCTCCACGCTGGTCTATAGCGCGTAGCCTGCGCCCAAGTGTTGTCTTCGTATCCAGCGTTTCATGTGAACACAGATGATACTCAGGACGAGCCAATTAGGGCTGTGTTGTGGGTGATCGAACACTTCCCATCGAAAAAGCTGCAGGAGAATCTTCACTGCCCCTGCAGAGTGCGGCTGAGAATTGCCCATGAAGAAGGAAGTGCGTGGCAGTTATGTCAGGTGGGCTGCATTCATTAAGGCGAAGTCTCTCAGCGGGCCCTCCTACTTGGTGGGAGACATGGTTGTTCTAGGCACCTTTACTTGCTCACAGTGCGCTCACATCTGAAAAGAGCGTCTTGATGCGATCGACGGTCGTACTAGAGACACTACCCAACACATATGTGCAAAGCTTCATCGGGTTTTCACTGTGGTGTCTATTTCGCGACCGGTCGGAACTTACTTTCTGGACAACCCTCGTATTATCTACGAATACTTCGATGACCACTAACGACTGTGAAAATTACAGTATCGAGAAGGATACGTGGGACTGAACTGAATTTTGTACCACAGATTAAGTACATAACAACAGTCAAACCATTTAGCATTCTGCCGCTCAACTATGCAAGATAACCAGACTGTGGTCACTACGCTTGCGTCCAATATTTGTACACATTATAGTGATTATGGACGTTGTCGGTCACTTATTTTATCTTAACGCATTCCCATCCCTACCTCTGCAGTCTGGTAGAATGACATGGCAAACATCGTCAGTCAGAAACGAGACTGAAAGCCTTTCTATATGACACTAACATCACTCATTTTCTGATGTTTCTCCCTCATATTTTTCAGATAATAAGTGATATGTATATTTAATTTTGTTGCTTTTCGTTGCTATCTTTCAGCTGTTATTTATTTATTCTAATGAAAGTTAATTTCCTTACAGCTATATTTTTCATTTTTTAAATGTTTATCTCATGTCTGTACAATCGAGTTCAAGACAACGTTGTCTCATCTTCAGGTACCTGTTAGGAGTGCTTCATGAGTCAAAAGCCGTACTTACGGTAACTGTCGTTCCATCAAGGAAGGCGCCTGTAATGCGTCTGTCACACAGTCTGGTAATTCGTATCAAACACCCTCCGCAGTCTCTACATCGAAACGAAAAGAACACCACAGAGAATGGAGGATGTTTGAGACGAATTATCAAACTGTGCGTCAGAAGCAATGGAATAAATGTTATCATTCAGTCTATCAACCCCGAATGCTATGGATACGACACTAACATTCGTCATTTTCGACAAGTTTTATATCGCTCACTCCCCATTTCCGCCACAATTAACACTGAACCCTAAGGGGTGAAATGTCATCGCACCTGTTACCTTTCAGCCTAGCAACATCGAAACCAATACATTCGATACAAATGTCGTTTGTCTCCGATTATTTTAACTCGTCACATCCTTCCCTCTCCCAGGCCCAATTTTAGTGGCGCTAGGTGTGCCTTTCATCCATTTCTCTGTTTTTTTCCCCAATTAGATTGTCATGTTAGTATCAAGTCTGCTTAAACCACTCCAGACTTTTCAGCGTTAAGTACCCATATCACCACTTTCCCATTAGACTCCAACAGATACCGCAGCTAGGGTTGTCTTACTCACAGTATTTTTTATGTTATATAGCAAGTTATCTGTGGGCCAAGTTCGGTTGAATTTGCTCTAGGCATTCAAACTTATGCTTTAAATATCGCTCCTTCCTATCGCTATCCCACCTTGAGGGCTCAAATGTTATCTGGAGTGTCACCAACCAACATTTGACCCCGAAAACAATATAAAGGACGCTGATATAAATCGTTCCCGACTATTTAATGTGGAACCCCATTCCTAAATGTGATGGTAGTGTATTACCCCGTAGCATATTTTTCCTGGTAATAAGTCATATATGTGCCAAGTTTGTTGAAATTCGCACAAATGGTTCAAATAGCTCTGAGCACTATGGGACTTAACAGCTGAGGTCATCAGTCCCCTAGAACTCAGAACTACTTAAACCTAACTAACCTAAGGACATCACACACATCCATGCCGGAGGCAGGATTCGAACCTGCGGTAGTGCGGTTCCAGACTGAAGCGCCTAGAACCGCTCGGCCACAGTGGCCCGCGAAATTGGCACAGGCGTTACATTGGGTACCTGATAATGGACAACAATAGGCGGTGTGTCAACCGTTCGCTTTTATGACAGCTTGAACTCTGTTGGAAACACTTTGAATGAGATTTTTGAATGCCTGTGGAGGAATGCCAGCCCATTCTTCCTCATGAGCTGAAACCAGAGAAGGTAGTGATGTTGGACGCTTCGATCTGGAGAGATGTCGACGTTCTAACGTATCCCAAAGGCATTCCACTGAGTTTTCGAAGAGTCGAGGCGTCGTTTAGTCGCAACATTTCGTCGAGTTTCCTGCTCGTCGTCTTCAGGTGCCTGAAGATAGTGACTAGGAAACTCGGAGAAACGTTACAAGTGGACACTACTATTCGGCTGTTAACTGGAAAACGTTTTATCAAAATTTATAGTTAGATCTTGTTCTAATGATATTCATTTCATTGCTGTTATGTGGTGATATGTTTGGGGTAGTCTTAGAAGGCCCCACTGAATGTCATTTTTTATTAATACATTAGCACGCAGAACATAAACCCAAAAGTAACTTTTGCATGATGTGTCACTTCCAAGCAACATAAATCGATGAAACTTGGACCCTGCATAGAAAGAACTGCTATAGAACAGTATAGAAGAAAACTGAAAGTAGTACAGAATGAGAGGAACGGGAATGACATCTTTATTGAAAAAAAAAAATAATTACACTGAAGTCACCGCGATTGATGTTACTCACCTAGACATCGCAAAAGGCAGAAAATGGTTCTCAGTAGGGTGCGTGATCGCCACGGACCTCAGTGCGTGCTCTGCAACGCGATCCCATGCTGCCCATGAAGCTGGTAAGCAGTTTTTGTGGTAGGGCGTTCCATTCTTCCACCGAAACGTGCTAGACGGGATTTATATGGGGGGAATGAGCAGGCCAGCCCATTCACCGAACATGCTCTTCGAGAGCTTCTCCAACTGCGCGGTGCGGGGTGCGTATTGTCATCCATAAAAATGAAAGTGAGGACCAAGCACAATTCTGAAAAGACCCACATGGCGAAGGAGTCCGGTGTTAGAATAGCGTTGTCCGGTGAGTCTAACATGTTCAAAGATTTGGTGGTCAGTACGGCCGTGCAACACTTCGCCACCCCGCATCATAACACTCCGACTACGAAAACGACCATGTTCGGCAATCATGTCGGCAATGTTCCTGGGTTCAGTAGGTGTTCCCACCTTCCGCCATACGAAGGTATGTAATGCAACCATGAACGTTGTTGAACGTGATCTTTTTGGTGGTCCAGGGACTATGGTATGGGGAGGGATAACGTTGCGTGGGTGTACCGACCAACTCTTTTGAATACGGTACACTAACTGATCAACGCTATTCCGACATCGGACTTCTTCCCCATGTGGTCTTTTTATGGGTGCACTCGATCCTGAATTCATTTTTGTGGATGGCAATGCGCGACTGCATAGAACTGCGCAGGCGGACCTTATGGAACGAGAGCATATTCGGTGAATGAACTGGCGTGCCGTTCCATCGACTTAAATCCCATCGAGCACGTGTGTGAGGCGTTGGTGGGAGGTATTGCAGCAAGTCCACATGCACCGACCAGGATCGAACAGTTGTCAACTACGCTGGCACAGGAATGGAATGGTGTACCACAGGAACTTGCGCTACGATACCTAAACTGACCGCTACAGGTTCTCGTATCCAAGGTGGCCTAAATGAAAATAGCCTGCCGCAGCTAGCGAGCGAGATAAATATTGATAGGCTGTCGGGATCTCATATTAATATTCTCCCCAGCACCAGACCTTGGGGAAGGCATGGATTACGACACTACTTGCAGGAAGCTAGTGATTTGAATGGGCCCTGGGGATAGACGGTAGTAATTGCAACTGATAAATAAAATATTTAAAATTTTTAAAGTAAACAGAGAGATGAAGTCCGAAATTAGTACAGGACAAGGTACTCTTAACCGTGATCAGCCTCCTCTGACACAAAAAGCCGTTCAGAAAACCACATATATAAGTTTAGCTGGGAAAAAATGTTCAAATGTGTGTGAATTCCTAAGGGACCAAACTGCATAGGTCATCGGTCCCTAGACTTACACACTACTTAAACTAAGTTAAATTAAGTTATGCTAAGAACAACACACACACCCATGCCCGAGGGAGGACTCGAACCTCCGGCGGAGCTGGGAAACAGTTCGGGGAGAGAATACTGAACTATGAGAAATAGGTTTCGGCATCGAAAAAGGGGGTGGCAGAACTCGGCGAACCTTACCGCATGGCTCTCGCTGCTTCTCTCCCGTAGCATCAGGAAATAGTCGCGATCACCAAATGACCGGAACGGAGCTCGAAACCGTGTATCATTACTAGTCTGTGCCCGAAGTAACGAATCGTAACCTTACCGCAGCATGACGGAGCGCACCTATAGACAAGAAGCGGTCGTTGAGGATACGATAGCTGGTGGTCCTTCCAAGAAGATGTTGCCGAATAGTCGAGAGCGGCGATGCTCAGGGTTTCTTTTAGCTGGTCGATACCTCACATTAGTCTGCTTACGTCTCAAAAAGGCAGTTCCGGTGCGAACTTGCTGCGCGGTCAAGAGGCTCGTTGCCTACTGGGCCATAGCACTTGCCGCTTCCTTTTTGCCCCAGAGGTTTCCTAACCTGGCGCAGTCTTGTCCAATGGAACGGCGGCCTTTTCTGTATTCGTGCGTACCTCAAGACCAATAATATGTTTCGTTTAGACTTGAATCTTTTCAATGGCCGCAGCAGTGTTGAACAAACTATTAATTTCAGTCAAAATAACGGCAGCCGAAACATGTTTACAGATTTCGGCTCCTCTTTATGTAAGAAGTTACGGTTTCTTTCCTTTCTGTACTTATTTAGATGCTTTAGTCCGTGACTGAAATCTGTAGACACTACCAAAAAAACTAGTAAGCGAATTATGGAAACAGCAGCGTTTTGTTAACATTAAAAGACCCCGAATCTGTCCCCTGTTTTCATACTCATTAATTACTTCTCGACTCATACTTTGTTTCCGGCCTCGTGCGGCTACCCACACGCTGTAACGCCGGAAATGCATATCCTTCTATTTCCATCTAGCCATCTATTGTACTATAGATTTTTCATTTTGCTACCTGAAGATATGACATTTCTGTGTCTTTATATATTGTAATTGTTTTACTATATATATATATATATATATATATATATATATATATATATATATATAATGTCGATGTATAATTTGTTTGTTTTGTAAATAATATTTGTATTTTTACGCTGGGTCTTGCCTAGGGAAAACCATGCTATCGAACGAATGAATACATCCATGGGTCGTGTGGAGAACTAAAGTGTTTATGATCTTTGGTAGTGTTAACTCTGCCGCGTGGAGCGCGGGCAGAGGGAGTCTGGCTGGAGTAGTGCGGTTGAGCAGGTGTGTTGTGTGACGCTCCCGCGAGTTGTCGCGCTTTCGGGGTTTGGCAGCATGTAATTGCGCTCGACTTGCTATGATAGTTTCTGACACGGTGTCGCGGACGGGAAGCATTAGCTGGCGCACATCAAGAGCCCGTTTCGCCTGGTGACAGTGTCGAGAAGAAGGCGCGCCAACATCCAGCTTCTGCAACAGCGACGGCCGACAATGAGTGACTGTCGCCACCTCCTCGACCGACGACTTCAAACCTTCAATCAACCAGCAAGGAAGACTGGAAGCATGTAAAGTTTTAGAACTGTATGGCAGACCTCAGCTTTTAAAATTGTTGCATCACAAAATTACAGCAACTTAGCATGAACCTTTGTTGCTCATTGTCCCAATTGCACTACCAAGCAGGGTCCCTTCCTTTTCCGAAATGAACCCGAGTGTCGTTGAAATTCAGACGCCAGCATTAAAGTAATATCATTCCATTTCACTTCTTTAATTTCAAAGTTCAGTTAAGGTATTCATAGCTGGCTACAATATTTAGATTACACAAGCACAAATTAAGAGTGCGAGTTTTGTTAGCATATTTTAGCTTACCTGTGACTGCAGCTCAGCTTGGTACATACTAAATGTTGCTATTGTTAATTGTCCAGAATCATTTAATTCAAGTTCAAAGTTAAATCTCTTATTTCTAAATTGCGTGGATTCAAGTAGCTTTTGAAATGATTGTTGAGGTAGCCCAAGACTAACCTTATTTTACTGAATTTCGTAGTGCTTCAGAAACAAATCTCAATATTAATTTCAGTCACTAAATTAACTTTCAATTTTCCGGTTTTATTAATTCTTTTGCTAAATTAAGTCAGAGTATAGCGAAATTTATTACTTCTGACAAACTTTCAGTTTTCACACAACACGTGTCAACCTTCAGTTGCCACGCTTTTAGTGCTAATTATATGTGCAATAACCTTTCTTTTTCAGTTATTATAGTAGTTGTCCATAGGACTGGCGACCGTAATTTTCCCTAAATCTCAAATATCTAATTAACGCCAATTAATTGTTAACGTGACGACCGCACATTTACTTTATTAATTTTACCCTTTTCTCAAAATTAATTTCCATCAATTTCATTTCCATTTTTCCTTTCATTTAGATGTAACCCTTTCCTCCCTCTTTACCGACAAATTAACTTCGGTGACGATTGCTTTTCTCAGATTTCCATTAGGTGCACGCGGTTTAATTTTTCACTGTCATTAAGGTCGATAAGTGAGTGGGAGGTTACACGTGGCTACCCGGTGACAGGACAATCTTCAGATTTGAGGTTGTTCTGGGCACGAATTTTGTATTGTGCAAATCTCGTAGCAAAGAACTGGTTACGAACAGGCCGTTACGCCAGCGAGAATAAGTAGTGGGAGTAATCCTAATTATATTTGAGATTTGGCATTCATATTGAAAATTATTAAAATGAGTGAAGGCAACAATTACCAGAATTGGGTAGACTTGGGTACGGAACAATCGGTCGAACAGTGGGAAACGAGCACCGCGGTACCCATTGTTCAGGGGCAGGCGGATAGCTTGAAAGACGCGACCGCCGAAACGCAACAAAGAGCAGAAATGGGATTCCAAACTTAAGAAAATGTTTTGGAATCGGAAGTGATAATCAAATCTGAACCCCTTGATGACGAATACGGAGGGACAATTAAATAGGCACCCGTTGTTGTTGTTGTGGTCTTCAGTCCTGAGACTGGTTTGATGCAGCTCTCCATGCTACTCTATCCTGTGCAAGCTTTTTCATCTCCCAGTACCTACTGCAACCTACATCCTTCTGAATCTGCTTAGTGTATTCATCTCTTGGTCTCCCTCTACGATTTTTACCCTCCACGCTGCCCTCCAATACTAAATTGGTGATCCCTTGATGCCTCAGAACATGTCCTACCAACCGATCCCTTCTTCTGGTCAAGTTGCGCCACAAACTTCTCTTCTCCCCAATCCTACTCAATACTTCCTCATTAGTTATGTGATCTACCCATCTAATCTTCAGCATTCTTCTGTAGCACCACATTTCGAAAGCTTCTATTCTCTTCTTGTCCAAACTATTTATCGTCCATGTTTCACTTCCATACATGGCTACACTCCATACAAATACTTTCAGAAATGACTTCCTGACACTTAAATCAATACTGGATGTTAACAAATTTCTCTTCTTCAGAAACGCTTTCCTTGCCATTGCCAGCCTACATTTTATATCCTCTCTACTTCGACCATCATCAGTTATTTTGCTCCCCAAATAGCAAAACTCCTTTACTACTTTAAGTGTCTCATTTCCTAATATAATTCCCTCAGCATCACCCGATTTAATTAGACTACATTCCATTATCCTTGTTTTGCTTTTGTTGATGTTCATCTTATATCCTCCTTTCAAGACACTGTCCATTCCGTTCAACTGCTCTTCCAAGTCCTTTGCTGTCTCTGACAGAATTACAATGTCATCGGCGAACCTCAAAGTTTTTATTTCTTCTCCATGAATTTTAATACCTACTCCGAACTTTTCTTTTGTTTCCTTTACTGCTTGCTCAATATACAGATTGAACAACATCGAGGAGAGGCTACAACCCTGTCTTACTCCCTTCCCAACCACTGCTTCCCTTTCATGTCCCTCGACTCTTATAACTGCCATCTGGTTTCTGTACAAATTGTAAATAGCCTTTCGCTCCCTGTATTTTACCCCTGCCACCTTTAGAATTTGAAAGAGAGTATTCCAGTCAACATTGTCAAAAGCTTTCTCTAAGTCTACAAATGCTAGAAACGTAGGTTTGCCTTTCCTTAATCTTTCTTCTAAGATAAGTCGTAAGGTCAGTATTGCCTCACGTGTTCCAGTGTTTCTACGGAATCCAAACTGATCTTCCCCGAGGTTGGCTTCTACTAGTTTTTCCATTCGTCTGTAAAGAATTCGTGTTAGTATTTTGCAGCTGTGACTTATTAAGCTGATAGTTCGGTAATTTTCACATCTGTCAACACCTGCTTTCTTTGGGATTGGAATTATTATATTCTTCTTGAAGTCTGAGGGTATTTCGCCTGTCTCATACATCTTCCTCGCCGGATGGTAGAGTTTTGTCAGGACTGGCTCTCCCACGGCCATCACTAGTTCCAATGGAATATTGTCTACTCCGGGGGCTTTGTTTCGACTCAGGTCTTTCAGTGCTCTGTCAAACTCTTCACGCAGTATCATATATCCCATTTCATCTTCATCTACATCCTCTTCCATTTCCATTATATTGTCCTCAAGTACATCGCCCTTGTATAGACCCTCTATATACTCCTTCCACCTTTCTGCTTTCCCTTCTTTGCTTAGAACTGGGTTTCCATCTGAGCTCTTGATATTCATACAATTCGTTCTCTTATCTCCAAAGGTCTCTTTAATTTTCCTGTAGGCGGTATCTATCTTACCCCTAGTGAGATAGGCCTCTACATACTTACATTTGTCCTCTAGCCATCCCTGCTTAGCCATTTTGCACTTCCTGTCGATCTCATTTTTGAGACGTTTGTATTCCTTTTTGCCTGTTTCACTTACTGCATTTTTATATTTTCTCCTTTCATCAATTAAATTCAATATTTCTTCTGTTACCCAAGGATTTCTACTAGCCCTCGTCTTTTTACCTACTTGATCCTCTGCTGCCTTCACTACTTCATCCCTCAAAGCTACCCATTCTTCTTCTACTGTATTTATTTCCCCCATTCCTGTCAATTGCTCCCTTATGCTCTCCCTGAATCTCTGTACAACCTCTGGTTCTTTTAGTTTATCCAGGTCCCATCTCCTTAAATTCCCACCTTTTTGCAGTTTCTTCAGTTTTAATCTACAGGTCATAACCAATAGATTGTGGTCATAGTCCACATCTGCCCCTGGAAATGTCTTACAATTTAAAACCTGGTTCCTAAATCTCTGTCTTACCATTATATAATCTATCTGATACCTTTTAGTATCTCCAGGGTTCTTCCATGTATACAAACTTCTTTCATGATTCTTAAACCAAGTGTTAGTTATGATTATGTTGTGCTCTGTGCAAAATTCTACCAGGCGGCTTCCTCTTTCATTTCTGTCCCCCAATCCATATTCACCTACTATGTTTCCTTCTCTCCCTTTTCCTACACTCGAATTCCAGTCACCCATGACTATTAAATTTTCGTCTCCCTTCACAATCTGAATAATTTCTTTTATTTCATCATACATTTCTTCAATTTCTTCGTCATCTGCAGAGCTAGTTGGCATATAAACTTGTACTACTGTAGTAGGTGTGGGCTTCGTATCTATCTTGGCCACAATAATGCGTTCACTATGCTGTTTGTAGTAGCTTACCCGCATTCCTATTTTCCTATTCATTATTAAACCTACTCCTGCATTACCCCTATTTGATTTTGTGTTTATAACCCTGTAGTCACCTGACCAGAAGTCTTGTTCCTCCTGCCACCGAACTTCACTAATTCCCACTATATCTAACTTCAACCTATCCATTTCCCTTTTTAAATTTTCTAACCTACCTGCCCGATTAAGGGATCTGACATTCCACGCTCCGATCCGTAGAACGCCAGTTTTCTTTCTCCTGATAACGACATCCTCTTGAGTAGTCCCCGCCCGGAGATCCGAATGGGGGACTATTTTACCTCCGGAATATTTTACCCAAGAGGACGCCATCATCATGTAATCATACAGTAAAGCTGCATGCCCTCGGGAAAAATTACGGCTGTAGTTTCCCCTTGTTTTCAGCCGTTCGCAGTACCGGCACGGCAATGCCGTTTTGGTTATTGTTACAAGGCCAGATCAGTCAATCATCCAGACTGTTGCCCTTGCAACTACTGAAAAGGCTGCTGCCCCTCTTCAGGAACCACACGTTTGTCTGGCCTCTCAACAGATACCCCTCCGTTGTGGTTGCACCTACGGTACGGCTATCTGTATCGCTGAGGCACGCAAGCCTCCCCACCAACGGCAAGGTCCATGGTTCATGGGGGGAAGTAAAACCGCTGGTTTCCGGGAATTTAGCTGATTTATTGAATGTTTTGATTAACGAAATCAAGGCTCAGTCTAGGAAGATAGAAACTCAATCGGCAGAAATTAAAGCTCAGGCTGCCAAGCAAGAAGCTCAGTCTGTCAAGCAAGAAGCTCAGTCTGAAAAAATTGAACGGAAGCTAGACAATCAGAACAAAGCTATTAATGTTGTTAACAACAATGTTGGAGTTGTTAACACAAAAGTTGATAAAATCAAAGAAGATATTGTTGTGATTAATACCGAAATCGGTAATCTTAAACAGGAAATGTTAGGCGTTCAGGCGGAAATTGCGAGCATAAATATTCGTTTTTATTCCGAAATTAGCAAAATCGAGAAAAGTGTAGGAGAAGCAGTTGCTCCGATCATCGAGAATAAGGTGACGGAACAAATTCCATTAGTGAAAAAAGAGGATCAAAAGAAGGTGGAAACTTTAAAGGCTTTAGTATCCGAAGTAGATACCAAAGTGACGAAGCAGGCTAATACCTGCGAAGAGAAAAAGAGGGAAGTGGAAACGCTTGCGACAACCACTTGCCAAGTAATTACGAGAGTTTCGGAATTAGAAAAGAAACTTGACGAAAAACAGAGCTATGTGCCAATCTGTGCACATAGTTCGGAATTGTTGACGAAAGAGGAGCGGTTCGACTCCTTGAAAAAAGGCGGTATACACGCGACGGATTTAATTAAAAATTGTGTAAGAGTTTTACCCAGATCATGGACTAATGAGAGAAAAATTAATGTGGTTATTGACGTGTTGGCTTGTGATGCCAAGCGTTGGGGCTTGAACCTCAACATTACGAACCTGACTTTTGACGAGTTTAAAAATTTGTTTCTGGCTGAATACTGGTCAGAGCAAAAACAACAAAGTGTCTGGCGCGAATTTGTCGTATCGAGGCCTTTCGATGCGAATTCGTGAGGCTCGATGAAGGAGTTTTGTGAGGGCTGGATCCGCAAGTTGGAATATTTGCGTGATCGCCGCACGGAATCCGAAATAGTCTGGGAACTCTACAGGAAGCTTCCAGATGATACAAAACGCTATGTAGGAAGCAATTGCAGGACAATCAATGATTTCCTGGAAAGAGTTGAGGACGAGGACAATTGGCGCAATAATCGCGACAGTGATAGAGGCCGTGGTAACAACAACGGGTACCACCACAACAACAAAAACGATAACCATGGGAATAATGCATTCTGCAACCATGGCAGCAATAATAATAATGGTTCGGACCGTAATGACAATCGGTACAATGCAAATAATAACAGGAATGACGGAAACCAGTATCATACTAACGTGATAGAGGCTTCACAGAATAGTAATAACGCCAGAGGGTGTGATAAGCCGCCTCAGCAGCATCTGGGGAGCAGATCTGCTGGGACGAGACAGGGAAACCATTAGCCGCGCCGGTGAGGGGTCGACCGGGCGTGGAGAAATTTTGGCGGCCCAATGACAGGAGAAAACCCATGTGTCGTCGTTATGAAAATTCCGTATGGAATAATCAACGTCGGGAGAATGTGCCAGTGTTAGGAGAAAGGAGTGCGCCCACAGGTAGTAGATCAGCTGTAGACACGGCAGTAGAAAATACATTCACTGTCAGTGAGAACAATCGATTATAAAGTGGCAGCTGTAACACCCACAGCGGAACTGGAGATTGAGTTTAAGAATGATTCGCAAGTGTTGAGAGAAGATCAGACGTCGGATAACACGTCTGTCATCGAGCGCGAGGGGACGCAGAGAGGGATGAGGTCTCGTTAAGGCAGTTCGTTCGCTTATACGACGAACTAAGAGATTATAGGGGCATGTACGGAAGAAGTGTTTATGGGGAACGCGGGCAGGATTTGCCGCGTCTCGTCCCGCAGGAAGATAGTGTTTGTAAAGTGATAGAAAGTTCTGGCCCTAACTGTCAGACTTCACCAGAAATAGTTGTTGTTAATGGCGAGCAAGAGCAAGATTCGTCGTGTTTCTTCCCGCAGGAGTTGGATGTTGAAGTAGTAACGGAAAGTCCTGGCCCTAACCGGCAGACCTTACCGAAAGTTATAGTGGTAGAAGTAGCCGACCCATCCGACGCAAAACTCCAGTTTAAACATTGCGAGTGTATTAAGGAGAAAAATTACGAGAATTTTAGTGATAGCAGGACACGACTGGTAGAAAATCACGTAGATTACAGCGTGTATGAGGTTAGGGCTGACGTTATACGGTCGGACGGTAGCAGTGTGGGTTGCGCAGATCCAGAGGAAGTAATTGCATATACTACTGGGCACATTCCTCCAGGTAGATTGGCAGATGAGATCAATCTGACCAAAGAGGAATCAACGAAGGTGACAATTAGTGAATTGATAGCAAAGCAACACTCACTAGTTGACGAGTTACAGGAAAAAGTTTCGGTATTGGAGGCGAAGCTACAGACTAAGCCTCAGGACAAAAGTGTTGAAGTTAAAACTGTATGTGAGCAGAGGTTGATAAAGTCGCCAGATAAGCCGGATTTAGGAACAAAGCCGGATGGTTTTTTCTGGAATGACCTGGATATAGACGAGGATTTACTGTGGGAAAATAAAGAAACAGTCGAGGACAAGTGTAGACAGATAGTAGTGTCTCTTAATATGCACGGCCTACAACTAAACGTGTTGATTGACACCGGTGCAGAATTGAGTGCTGTATCTGGAAAAATATTTCAGTTACTGAAAGACAGACCTGGTATCGTAGTTATGCCAGTAACAGGAGTGAAAATTATCGGTGCTACTGGGAAGGCCAGTAAACCAGTCTCAAAACAGATTTTTGTCAACTTCGAGACATGTGGTGCACGATTTGAACAAGAGTTTGTCGTCGTGCCAGACTTAACTACGGAAGTAATTATCGGGTTAGGTTGGCTATTAAAGTACCGTGCAGTGATTAATTGCGAAAGCAAAACTTTGACATGTACGTCACAAGATAAAACAATAGTAGTTAGTTTTGACGAGGCAGGAGATGGTGTGCATAGGCAATACCAGCCTATACACATTGTTAACTGGCCGGATGCCATTGGCGTAGGCATGAATTTGAACTACTGTAACGTGAGGAAATCCTGTTAGATGACAGAAGTAAAAGTTTAGTGGAAGAGATAATCAAATTCCCTCCACGGATTGACATTAGTATTGGTGTGAAAAAAGATCATTTGCGAGAAATAATGAAGCTAAAAGCCGATGCTCGCATACGTCGTCATGACGCTAAAGCGGGTTTTGCTAAGTTTGCAATCGGAGACTTAGTACTTGCAAAAGCTCATGAGAAATCGAGCGAGATAGACAATGAAATCTCTAAATTTAAGTTTGTTTATAATGGGCCATATAAAGTCATTGGTATACCTCACACAAATGCTTATTGCTTAGAGTATCCAAGCTCTGGAAAACTATTAGGTATACGGAACATTGTAGACTTGAAATTGTACCAGCCAAGATATGATTAATACCACAGAATGGGTAACTTGTACAGGATGTAACAGAGTGTAAGATTTAAGGATTTGCTAGGTTGCCATGCTTTTGCCTGACCAAGAGGTCATTAAAGAAGTTGTAATTAATAAGTAATTAATTTTGACTAAATGATCTAAGAGCAACTGATTATTAATCAATCGAAAAATCCAATCTGTAGTTTAAGTTTTCAGCTGAGTCACAGTAGATTAAGAAATGTACATATGATTTTGTAACTAGCTGTAAGATTTCATGAATATGTGTTTAAAAGTCATTGCCGATGTACTTAGACGCTGTTTTAAGTTTCAGGCTAGTACATGCGTGTGATGATGGACAGTGTTGAGTTATCCACTGTGATAGTGTTAATGGACTCCTTGAGATTACTCGGGAGTGAGTTTTTCCGAAAGAATTCAGTGAAACGAACGTTCTGGAAATGCCGTTACACAGGCGAGTAAGATCAGGCGTGCCGCACAGGCGGGCGCAACAGTACTGTCGAGGCAGAGCCGCTGTCGGCTCTTGCGCCGGTCGGCATTCTTTGTACTTGCGAGTACGGAAGGCGGAGTTGTTTTTCTTCCCGGACAGCTGATGTGAAAGAATTCTGTTGTCAATATGTATGTTTTTTTTCGATTTGTTGTATATTATTTTCTTGTTTAGCGTTAAGTGGACTCTCATGGCGGGAATATTTATTATGAAAAGGTTATATAAAAATGTGTATTCTTTGTAATTAATTATTGATTTGCGTATTTGTATCTACATGTTTTTATGACCATGCACACTAATTAATTTTGTAAATAGCATTCCATTTCTTGATACTGTTAGGAATTTTGATGATTTTAGAATAGCTAAACCATTTTCTATGTTTTCTATGAATTTTAATATGTTGTTAACCTGTTTTCTTTTGTGTAAGATGACAGAGTGCAATAAGGTTAGGAGTGTCTCCACTCAATTATTATGGTCTAAACATTGGTTTATGGTTAATTAGCCTAATGCTAAATTTTCTTGATGTTTTGAGCATATGCATTTCCGTTGCTTTTTTACCTTTTTGGGATATTTTCAGAGTCTTTTTAGGTTACACGAACATCCTCAGACAATGTGGGGCACGTGTAACGCCGGAAATGCATATCCTTCTATTTCCATCTAGCCATCTATTGTACTATAGATTTTTCCTCATTTTGTTACCTGAAGATATGACATTTCTGTGTCTTTATATATTGTAATTGTTTTACTATATATATATATATATATATATATATATATATATATAATGTCGATGTATAATTGGTTTGTTTTATAAATAATATTTGTATTTTTACGCTGGGTCTTGCCTAGGGAAAACTATGCTATCGAACGAATACATCCATGGGTCGTGTGGAGAACCAAAGTGTTTATGATCTTTGGTAGTGTTAACTCTGCCGCGTGGAACGCGGGCAGAGGGAGTCTGGCTGAAGTAGTGCGGTTGAGCAGGTGTGTTGTGTGACGCTCCCGCGAGTTGTCGCGCTTTCGGGGTTTGGCAGCATGTAATTGCGCTCGACTTGCTATGATAGTTTCTGACACGGTGTCGCGGACGGGAAGCATTAGCTGGCGCACATCAAGAGCCCGTTTCGCCTGGTGACAGTGTCGAGAAGAAGGCGCGCCAACATCCAGCTTCTGCAACAGCGACGGCCGACAATGAGTGACTGTCGCCACCTCCTCGACCGACGACTTCAAACCTTCAATCAACCAGCAAGGAAGACTGGAAGCACGTAAAGTTTTAGAACTGTATGGCAGACCTCAGCTTTTAAAATTGTTGCATCACAAAATTACAGCAACTTAGCATGAACCTTTGTTGCTCATTGTCCCAATTGCACTACCAAGCAGGGTCCCTTCCTTATCCGAAATGAACCCGAGTGTCGTTGAAATTCAGATGCCAGCATTAAAGTAATATCATTCCATTTCACTTCTTTAATTTCAAAGTTCAGTTAAGGTATTCATAGCTGGCTACAATATTTAGATTACACAAGCACAAATTAAGAGTGCGAGTTTTGTTAGCATATTTTAGCTTACCTGTGACTGCAGCTCAGCTTGGTACATACTAAATGTTGCTATTGCTAATTGTCCAGAATCATTTAATTCAAGTTCAAAGTTAAATCTCTTATTTCTAAATTGCGTGGATTCAAGTAGCTTTTGAAATGATTGTTGAGGTAGCCCAAGACTAACCTTATTTTACTGAATTTCGTAGTGCTTCAGAAACAAATCTCAATATTAATCTCAGTCACTAAATTAACTTTCAATTTTCTGGTTTTATTAATTCTTTTGCTAAATTAAGTCAGAATATAGCGAAATTTATTACTTCTGACAAACTTTCAGTTTTCACACAACACGTGTCAACCTTCAGTTGCCACGCTTTTAGTGCTAATTATATGTGCAATAACCTTTCTTTTTCAGTTATTATAGTAGTCGTCCATAGGACTGGCGACCGTAATTTTCCCCAAATCTCAAATATCTAATTAACGCCAATTAATTGTTAATGTGACGACCGCACATTTACTTTCTTTATTAATTTTACCCTTTTCTCAAAATTAATTTCCACCAATTTCATTTCCATTTTTCCTTTCACTTAGATGTAACCCTTTCCTCCCTCTTTACCGACAAATTAACTTCGGTGACGATTGCTTTTCCCAAATTTCCATTAGGTGCACGCGGTTTAATTTTTCACTGTCATTAAGGTCGATAAGTGAGGGGAGGTTACAACGCTCTTCAAAGGTCGTGGCGTTTTGGGCGGGTTTGTAACGTGATGTGTTACAAACCCGGTACAACGTTGTGGCCAGCACAGTAGCACGTTACAGAGCTTGCAGTGCCGTCCCTGGTGACCAGATGTTGTATTAAGAACCATGATCCGGACTGTCATAAGTCGCCCCTACTTCAGTGTTATTATTGTTTTTGAATAAAAGTGTCATTTCTCTTCGTCTCATTATGTACTTCTTTCAGTTACCTTATCCGGTACACTGTAGCAGTTTTTCTATGTACGGTTGAAGTTCCACGGAGGTGTGTGACACATCATGCGAAAGTTGCTTTCGTCCTCAGGTTTTGCGTACCAGTGTATTTCAAAATTTGGGCTCTGAGTAGATGGATGCAAAGTGTTGCGTACATAGTTCCGCGTAGTCAGCGCGTACACAACTTTCCCAATAGAGCGCGCCCCGCTAAGCACAACAGCGCAGGCTCAGCGATCGTCCGTCTCCGCACTACGAGATGGCGCTGCCTTAGAGATGGACCAAATTCTGCTTCCGCTGATCCGCGTATTAATATGTAACGCAGCCAATGAGATTGCTGCTAACGTAGAACCTTTTCTCCTCGCGGATCACACTCGCGCAGTGATGCCTGAATGCGCGAGGTATTATAACGAGTGTACAGACCTCCAATTAGTCAGTCTGCATTAGTCTGCATTTGTCTGTACCAGTCTATAGTCAAGTTTCAGTCTGCGCCTAATAAGATTATCATATTCCTGTACATAGCCACGAAGAGAAATGTATAGACACTTTGTCAAGTATCAGAGATATGTGAGAATAAGATTAACGTACCAAGACCAAAGGAACATCAGATTGTCAATCGTAAATAGCATCCAGAATCAAGTTAAGTAAGGTCTATGCTTTTTATTATTTTAATAAATGTGTGTGAAAATTAATCAAGTTCTGTTTAAAGTTGGTCACCGTCAATCTGATACTCTAAGCGTGCAAGTGGCATTTCTATCGTCTGACCTAACGGCAGAAGATAAACACGCCACGATAAGACCACGAGAGATATTGCTGACACTCGCCTAATTCGTTAGAGCGACAAGTCAAATAATCTGATGGTGTGTGTACCGAAGGTCTTACAGTACGCACACCACACAAAGAGATTGGTTAGGACATACAACGTTTGGATAGTTTCTCACCGGAGTCTGGGTTGATGCGCGCGCGCAGCTGCAGCTTGGTGCCGATGGGCACGGCCTGGTCCACGGGCAGCTCGCCGCTGAGGTTGCCGACGCGCGCCGGCGGCGCCTCCTTGTACAGCGCCACCTCGTACTCCAGCCGCCCCGGGGACTCCTCCGCCACGCCCGACACGCGGGCCCCGTGCGCGCTGCACACAGCCGGAACCTGCGTAACTCAGTCTGCGGTGACCACTGGTGGCTTGTGCAAAATTTTACAAAAGTGCTACAATGTGGGGGTTTATAGCCATCTGATTTACAAGGGTAGTAATCGTAACTACACTGAAGCGGCAAAAAAACTCGTATAGGCAAGCGTATTCAAATACAGAGATATGTAAACAGGCGGGATACGGCGTTGCGGTCGGCAACGCCTATATAAGACAACAAGTCTTTGGCGCAGTTGTTTGATCGGATACTGCTGCAACAACGTCAGGTTATCAAGACTTAAGTGAGTTTGAACAGCATCTTCGAGGTAGCGATGAAGTGGGGATTTTCCTGTACGGCTATTTTCACGGGAGTACCAGGAATATCATGAATTCCGGTAAAACATCAAATCTCCGATATCGCTGCATCCGGAAAAAGATCCTGCAAGAACGAGACCAACGACGACTGAAGAGAATCGTTCAGCGTTACAGAAGTGCAACCTTTCCGCAAATTACTGCAGATTTCAATGCTGAGCCATCAACAAGTATCAGCGTGCGAACTATTAAACGAAACTGCGGAGCTGAAGGCCCACTCGTATACCCTTGATGACTGCGCGACAAGACCTCGCCTGGGCCCGTCAACACCGACATTGGACTGATGATGACTGGAAACATGTTACCTGGTCGGACGAGTCTCGTTTCAAATTGTATCGAGCGGATGGACGTGCACAGGTATGACAATCTCATGAATCCATGGCCCCTGCATGTCAGTTGGAGACTGTGCAAGCTGGTGGAAGCTCTGTAATGGTTTGGGGCGTGTGCAGTTGGAGTGATATGGGTCCCCTGATACGTCTAGATACGACTCTGACTGTTGAGATGTACGTAAGCATCCTGTCTGAGCACCTGCATCCATTCATGTGCATTGTGCATTCCGACAGACTGTGGCAATTCCAGCAGGACGACGCGACACCCCACACGTCCTGAATTGCTACTGAGTGGCTCCAGGAACACTTTTCTTAGTTTAAACACTTCTGCTGGCCACCAAACTCCCCAGACACGAACTTTATTGAGCATATCTGGAATGCCTTGCAACGTGCTATTCAGAAGATATCGCCACCTTCTCGTGTTCTTACGGATCTATGGATAGCCGTGCAGTATTCACGGTGTCAGTTCTCTCCAGCACTACTTCAGACGTTAGTCGAGTCCATGCCACGTGTTGCACCACATATGCTTGTTCGCAGAGGCCCTACATGATATTAGGCAGGTGTATCAGTTTCTTTAGCTCTTCAGTGTAAATTGAATATATTAATTTCACGTATACAAACTTAACTGTTTAAATATATTTAAAATTTATAATTAATAGTTTAAAATTGTGAGGAATAGAAGAAAATGAAAAACTTATAGTAGCAGCAGGAATCGTACCCAAGCTGGCGAACTGCCAGTTGATGCACTTGACCACTTTCTTTTTTGTGAAGTTTACGAAATGCAGTTGACCACTGTTTTTCTCAAGTTCACCAAAAGAAAGGTAAAATGAATGCAACATTCGAACAGAAAAGGGCTTGAACACTTTATCCAACTCCTTGACGATTAAATACCAGATACAGCATATTCGAAAAAAGCTCACTTTGCGGGGCATCATTTAACTTAAAAATATATCCTCCAGTAACACAATGGCCTAAAGTGGACATAATTCATCTCGTTGTCTCTTCTGGCATCGGCAGCACTTGTGCGACGAAGTTAACCTTTGACGTTGTTCTGATATTGACAAAGAGTACTTTTTGTGTCTCATCAGATTCCTAATTTAGTGTTTCTGTATAAATGCAAGCATACTCTCACGAATATTCCTGTACCTAACAGCGATCATAAGCTTCATGTTGCTTCTGTATTCAGTGCCCAAAGCATTTCGTTTTAGAGAGCGGTCTTAGCTGGGCGTGATGCTTCACAGAAAGGCCGCGTCCAATGTTCATACATAATTTCAGACTTCCTCGTGTTCAGCTTCGAAAGTTTGTGTTTATTAGTGATATGGTAGAGCTTTCCCTACTTCTTGATCGTTCGTGGCAAGAAAGCGGACATTATCTGCACGCGTGTTACAAATAATTTTGTTCCAATTAATGAAGAATCCTCGTAAATATTGCGTCAGTGTGCCAAGCAAGAAGAGTTCAATGGCAGTGGCAAATAGAGCCATCGACATCGGACAACCCTGTCTCACAGAGCTGCATATTTTGATTTCTTTACTCAGCTTATTATTGACCACTGCCCTTGTATGACGCCGGCCGCGGTGGCCGTGCGGTTCTGGCGCTGCAGTCCGGAACCGCGGGACTGCTACGGTCGCAGGTTCGAATCCTGCCTCGGGCATGAGTGTGTGTGATGTCCTTAGGTTAGTTAGGTTTAAGTAGTTCTAAGTTCTAGTGGACTTATGACCTAAGATGTTGAGTCCAATAGTGCTCAGAGCCATTTGAACCATTTGAACCTTGTATGACTTTTACCTAGAAGTTCACGTAAAAAGTTTGTAACATGTATTGGAAATCTCATTGACTGCGTGGTGTTTATGTGGTGTCACCGCCAGACACCACACTTGCTAGGTGGTAGCCATTAAATCGGCCGCGGTCCGCTAGTATACGTCGGACCCGCGTGTCGCCACTATCAGTGATTGCAGACCGAGCGCCGCCACACGGCAGGTCTGGAGAGACTTCCTAGCACTCGCCCCAGTTGTACAGCCGACTTTGCTAGCGATGGTTCACTGACAAATTACGCTCTCATTTGCCGAGACGATAGTTGGCATAGCCTTCAGCTACGTCATTTGCTACGACCTAGCAATGCGCCATTATCAATTGCTGTTTATCTTGTGATGCATGTACCGTCAGACCGATGTTCACCAAATATGGATTAAAGTTAAGTATTCCAGAAGCTACGTACTTTATTTGCTAGTCTCCATTACTTGTCCTGTTCCAAACCTCACGCCATCCTGCTTGAGCTTAAACGCGTACCTTTCGGCTTCCTCTCATTGTGGGTTGGCGCTCTGGCCAATCCCCAACAGTTTATGTAATATTGGTGGCTTACACTGTCGAGAACTTCTGCAAAGTCAAGTGATACTAAAGCACACTTGATATTGCAGGCCTATACAATGACGATTACATCTCTGTACTAACATAATTTGTGGAAGAGCTTTCTGTCCATGCCTACACTTGTCTGGTACCGACCCGTTATCGTATTCATTAACATTTGAAGTCTGTGGAAAATGATGCATGTCATGAGTTCATAATCACTGTTCAGTAACGAATTGATCCAAAACCATCAACTAATCTGCTCTCTGGATGTTTAGGGATTAAGGGGAGGTTTACTATATTTTGGTTCAAAAAATAGATTTTTTAAAATTGCATTTTTGGATCCATAAAAGTGTTTAAAATCCACCCCTGAAGCGGTTTTTTCGAATACGGAATGGAAATGTCTGTTATTCGCGGTTGAACAAAAAAATGCACCTGCCTGAAATCGGCCTTTTTTACGCACCAGTTTTTTCCTTTCGGAGGACGAGTTATTGTGCCGATGCTTGGGAGGAAACACACAAAATACAAATGAAACTTTGAACGCTTGTGTTTGGAAGTTAGCCCCCAAGCATTTGCATTCTGGTGCGAAGACTGTGGAGATTGCGACTTTCCTGACACTGAGTAGCTTCAACGAACGGTATTCAGAATTTCTGAAGACCTTGACAACGATGGACGTCACCCTGGGACTCTATTCGACGCAGTTCGCCAAGCATTCGGACGACCACCAGATTCAAGCGGCCGAAAACCGCTTGTCACCGGCCGTACGAGCGGCTCTGCAGCAGCGCAGGATGGCCCAGATCGAGCAGAACGCCCTCTATGAGGAAGAGGAAGGACTAGTTTATGGACCCGGAATAGCAGATTGAACGTACGTTGCATAATATTGCATTTATATGTAGTCAAAACTTCAAACGCGTTTTTCTCGAAATAACTTTTTTTTTATCGCGTAGTACGGGAACTTCAAATTTACTGAACCGATTGGCGTGATTCTTTGTTTCCGACGAAGCTAACTAAATTGTCTAGGAGTTGTACCACTTTTATTCCGATCCATCAACTACAAATATTTGTACTTGGCCGACAACGTCGAAAAATCGATGAAAAAACCCATTTTTTTTTCAAATGGCAGGCATTTTGTTTTTTAAGGTCCAAATAACTTAAGCGAGGTACAACTCCTAAAGAGTCTTATACACTTCGCTAACGTCAACTCAATTTTGATTTCAGACGAGCCGGCTGACCTGTGACATACTGCGCGTGGAGGTTTACATCGAAATTTTCTTTCGTTCCGACGGCACTTACGCCTTTGCTCTTAGACATTTCCAGTCGAAAAAAATTCAGTTTGTAGAGAAAATATCAATAAACATTTTGACCAAATTTGAGATGGATGTCTATAACATATCCCGATAAAATAATTCTCAAAGAACATGCTTTTTTACGGCCAAAGATAGCAAACCTCCCCTTAACACAGCGATTACTTCCACGAGCTCTTTAGGAACATTAAAATACATACAAAATAAGTTAAATTTCAATTCTAGTTGATATACATGCTAAAATTCCACGTTGATGCCGACTAGTCATAGAGTTTTATTTGTTGAAATTCATGCTATAGCACATTCAAGTCCTTCTTCAACGATTTCATTCACGAGGATTTCGACTTCACCAGCGCTTAATTCTCCTAGCAGGTTTTGCAGTAGTTCCTGTCGTATTCCTTCATCGGTGTGTTTCACTGCCACCAGGTCCTAAAGGTGTTTATGGACTGCATATTGCCGTCACTTAGCTTTAGATATGTCATATTATCCTTTTCCCTATATTATTTTCACAGACGACATGGAACATGGATGGTTCTTCTTCGTCTATCAAGTGTTGCCACAAGGACGTTATTTTATAGCCTTACACGAGTGTAAGTTCTAGGTCCATAACTCTCTGACACAGGTAAAGTGCAGTTCGGTTGTTTTCTTTTGCCTTAAATTCTTCTCCCCTGCATAAATTCTTAACATTTTAGTTATTTTTGGTTTGACATGTTTTAGCCACCATTCTGTTACCGAATTGTATCGTGCCAATTTCCTTTCGCATTTCCTCCATGTTTCGTCAAAATCACATCGACATTCTGCATCTTGGAAATGAGTATCATTGAGTTTTCGGTGAGAAATGTTTCTTGCTTACTGATGGCTGCACTACGTATACAGGGTGGTCAAGAACAGTCTGAAAAGCTTGTAAGGCTGTTGAAGGGTAGGTTGTGCTGAGAAATAGTTGTTAAGAAAAGAAAATTCGATACGTTGCGCCGTTTCCGAGTCAAATAGCATTGAAGTTAGCCAATGAGGCTGTTGCACGCAAATTCAAGCAACCCGCCAGAGATGGTGTCACCAAACGTGTTCATCGTTTGGATTTACAAAATCAAACAAGAGAGCGATATAAAAATCCGGAGTGGGGCTGTAGTAAGGATCGAACCAGATCCAAAGGCTGAACAGTCTCGTGCGTTATCATGTACGTCGTGAGAACAACTGACATTAATTGTACTTCGCAGGCCGCTTGAATTTACGCGCGGAACGGCCTGGTTGACCAACTTCTGTGCTAGTTAGCTCGTAAACAGCGCAACTTATCGAATTTTTTCTTAAAAATTATTTTCAGCTTGATCAACCCTGCAACATCTTTACAGGCTTTTCAGACTGTTTCTGACCACCGCGTGTATGCGGCATGATCAGAGAAAATTGTTGGCCAATCTTCTAAATGTAAGTCTCGATTTATTAAATGTTCTGCAACATAAATTCTGTCGAACCAACTGGCTGAGTGGCTCGTGTCGTGTGTGTGAACCAGGTGCTCTTCCGTGCGTATGTTACCAAGTATCAAGCGAATGATATGTTCCAGTTCTGCGGATTTGTTTAAGCAGGCAACTGAAATCACCTGATAATGTTATGAGCACTGAGATAACCAGCAAAAGCAGTTATGAGTACATTATAGTCTCTCTCTTACATTATAATGGTCACACAATGGAACGTGTCAATGTTTCTTATTTCGCTTAACATAACTGTATACTGAATGTTTAAACTCATTTCAGCACCGTAGCGAGGACATTTTATTCTGCTCATGTTCTTTACACAGTCATCTGCATCTGTGTTCAATGCTGGTATGACTCAGTATTTATATATCTTTTATAGTCACAATGTAACTCAAAAGAGATTTGGCTCTACAGTCTGCATAGTTATAGGAAAATCCTACTTTATCTCTCAATAATTCTTGGACATTCAATAGAACACGTTGTGTTACTAATTATTTTATATAATGAAACGTTTTAGTTGATCTTTAACATCAGCTTGACAACTTTTGCAAAGATATATTTTATTCCTATGTGCTTTACACAAAGTCTTCAACTTAATGCCTTTGCTATCTTAGAATCTTTCAAATAATATTTTTGATTTCATTACCTATGTGAGCTGGAGCACGTTTCATGAACGTTGAACAAAGTGTGAGATTCTCTAGAACTTCTACAACTCAAACATAGTGCATGCACAACACAAAACATGAGAAATTTAGAAAAACGCACAATAGAAATATTTGATGAATGTTTCGTCCAGGTACGTAAACCATCCATGTTTTCGCCAAATTATATGTTAAACAACTTCAGCATCTGTTTGGGTAGGCTTCTGCGGTCATTGCCACAGTCGGGAAAATTCTTTTTGGTCTTGACCGCATTATCATATGCGTAATACTTCCGATGTTCCGCGACTATTGCAAGTGGTCTTCCTTAGGGTGTCTTTTACGGTAACTACCGAATGAGGTTTCTTCCCCTTATTGTTATTTCACCCCCCTCGCCCCATATGGGCCGAGGGTGTACTGTCAGCAGTACAATTCTTCGCTCTTCAGCAAGACGAATTAAAAAATGTACAGGGAGAAATGCAAACAAAATTTGGGGTTGCTTTCTATTTTAAATTAAAAATCAGAGATGGACAGTTAAAAACTACAGAAATATGTACATTTTAAAAACACATCGCTGGGAAGTGAAATTCTTCATATAAAAACACTGAAACATGAAACCTTTATTTAAAATCTGAAGGACCTTCACTGGGGTGAGAGGTGTTGCTGGAGGAGAGACAATATTCCGCAAGGTTGAGGGGTGTGGGTATGAAGAGAGGGGAACTAAGGAGATTAGGGGTAGGAGCTGAGGTGGAGAGTGGGAAAGACAGATGAGTAGTGTGTCGTGTAGGTAGGGCAGTGGTTGCGAGAGGAAAGGGATGGGGATGGATGGAGATAAAAAGGAAAGAGGAGCCCTGATGTACAGTGGGATACGTAGGGAAGAGTTAAAGTTAATGAGAGGGATAAATTTGGAGGCGGATCTCATTGTCTGGAAGAGGGTCTTGGTTAAAGTTGGGTTGGGATAGGACATGGAATGTGTATAGGTGTAGGGACAGAGGGATGTGTTTATGCATTTGTGAAGCTGCCGCAGCATACCAGCTTTGGTGACCAGCAGGGAGTCAATAGGGTTACTGGTAACTAGTTTGTGGACAGTGCAGCAGATATGTAGGTGTTCAGTGTGGTTGAGGAGGTGTGAGAATTTGATGAGGTGGTAAAGGATCCAGGTGGATGTGGAAAGCGAGACAGAGCGCATGGCGTTTGAGGATTTGGAAAAAAAACTTGTAGGACTTTAATGGGGTAGAGATCTATGCAACATTTGCATAGCAGAGTATGGGTCAAATCAGGGTTTTTTAGGTGTGAAGAATAGTAGAGGGGTGTAATCCCCAAGTTCGGCCTGTCAGTAATTTTAATAGTTTTAGTATATTGTGGGTTTTCTGTTGGATGGTCAGTATCTGAGGTTTCAACGTTAGTTGCCAGTTGAGGGTTAGTCCAAGATATTTTAGAGTGTTAGGTAGCTGTATAGGACGGCTGTAAATGGTGAGATAGTAGTTATGGAGGCACAAGTTGTGGGTGGTTCGTCTTATAATTATTGCCTGGGTTTTGGAGGGGCTGATCTTGAGGAGATATTGGTTATACCAGGAGGTAAACTGACTGAGGTGAATTGAAGGGATCGTTGCGATTTCTGGAGTCTAGGATAGAGGGTGAGGAAAGCATTGTCATCAGCGTACTGAAGGAGATGTACTGGTAGGGGTGGTTTGGGCATATCAGCTGTGTAAAGGAGATAGAGGAGAGGAGAGGGGGTGGAGCCTTGAGGCACTCCCACAGTGGGGTGGAAGGTATGGCAACTGATATTGTTATTAGTGACAAAGCGTGAGTTATTAGATAACAAGGATGCAATATGGTGGACATAGTTAATTGGAAGTGCATATTCTGGCGTTTGAAAAGGAGACCTGAATGCCATAGTCAGTCATAGGATTTTTCAAGGTAGAGGGACACAAAAGTAATGGATTTATGGGAGTTGAGTTGGTGGGATAGGGGATGTGTGAGGTGCATCAGCTGATCATCAAAGGAGAAACTGTGACAGAAGACACGATGGTCAATGTGAAGAATGTGGTACTGGTTCAAGTGTTGATGGATGCATCAGGAGATGATGGCTTTGAAGACCTCACTAAATACTGAGGTGAGGCAGTTGGGGCAGTAGGAGGAATTATCTGTTGGAGGTTTGTGGGGTTTGAGGAAAAGCAGGATTTTGGATGTTTTTCATTGTTGAGGATAGTAATCTGTGGAAAGGATAGTGGTTGCAAGAGTGATGATAAAGGAGAGGGGGCATTATCTGCGGTGTTGGTACGTAATGCAGTAGTGGTTGGGGAGGTGTTTCGTTTTTTTGTGGAGTACTTTTTACATCACTCGCCATAACTGGTGTATTTAATTCTGTGTGTAGTATGTTGTCCAGGAACTGGAAGCTGGGAGGCAGAATTGGGACAGTGGTATTTGCTTTCATAGATGACAGGGAAAAGATAGTAATCAAAATGTGGATATCAGGGATGGAGAAGATGTCAGACAGAGTGATGCAAAGTGTTTAGCTTTGCTCAGGTTATCAGATAAGGGGTGGTTATCGAGGAGAAGAAAGTATTAAGGTATGGGGTTATTGCCAGTGAGTTGATGGAATGCTTTCCAGTACTTGGAAGAGTTAATGGGGAGCATAAGGTAGAATTTGGTGCATGTCTGGCGTCAGTTCCAGGATTTTTTTTTATTTAATAAATTTTTGGGTATATCTCTGTATTCACCAGTGACATGTGAGTGTATACTAGTCAATAGTCTGCAAGAAGAAGTGGTGTATATGATGGGATTCTCAGAGGAGTAGTAGGGCTTATGGGGCGAGGGAGTGGCTGTGAGGACATGTGGTCTTGGTAGAAATGTGACAAGGTCTACAGCAGGAAGGATGTGGCATGAGGGATATCGTCAGGCTGCTAGAAGCACAGGGAATGGCTTCCAGTCTAGGTTTCTATGGTTTCCTGATAGCCATTCCAGTTGGCACGGGAGTAGTCTTGGATAACTCTTCAGTGGAGGTTGGGGTGGTGTGCCAGATGGTGAGGTTATGTGGAGGAGATGGTGAAGAGTACAGGTAGGTGTTCACTTCCACTCAGATGAAGGACTTCTGCAGTGAGGTGTCCAAGGCGATTGGGAGATGTTAGGATGACATCAGGGATGGTGCTGCTTTAAAGATGGGTGTGGTGTGGGGTGGGGCCAGTGTCACCTTGCAGGGAATCAGTAAGCTGTGTGGGGGATCTGCTATGGATATTAAGGTCTATGGCAATAATGAAGATGGAAAAGGCATGATCTATATGAGTGAGGAAGTGATACAGGATGGAGCAATTAGGTTGGATGTAGTTGGTGGCACAGGTAATGGTTAGGGTTTGGAGAAAGAGGGTGATGATAAGGTGATGGTGGGAGTATTGTATAAGAGTTGTAGCTGAACAGGGATGTTCTTGTTGTGGCCAACTATAACTCCACCTCTGGCCAAGGGAAGAAGGTTATCTGTGTGTGGAAGATATAGGGAGACGTTTGGATGGTGTGATAGGGTTGGAGGAATATATCGTTAAGGATAAATGCATGGATGTTGCGTTGAAATAGGTTATTCATTAAGTGATGTTTAGTAGTGAGGAGAGAGTAGACATTGGAGTACAGAATTTTGTGTTGTTATAAGGGTTGAGAGTGTTCAAAAATATGTGTGGAATCTTATGGGACTTAACTGCTAAGGTCATCAGTCCCTAAGCTTACACACTACTTAACCTAAATTATCCTAAGGAAAAACACACACACCCATGCCCAAGGGAGGACTCGAAACCCCACTGGGACCGCCACACAGTCCATGACTGCAGCGCCTCAGACCACTCGGCTAATCCCACGCAGAAGGTGAGAGTGGTTTGTGTGGATGAGGTCTGATGAGGTTTAGACAAGGGTATCGAGGTGGGTGCAAATGAAGTGGACATGGTTGTGGGAGGATGTCGATTGGTTCTTGAGATGGAAGATGGTGTGGGCAGCAAGGGATATTTGTTGGAGCGTGTATGGACTTTGGAATGGGTGGATATTTTGGAGGAAGATGTAATTATTTGATAATATCTTCAGCTTTGAGAGTTGGGCAGAGGGAATTGTTGGGTGAGTGGAGTTATCAGTGTGATGGATTGGCACAGTGATCTCAGGTTTGGTAGGTTGTGGCTTAGCTTTGCATTTTGCCGAGTAAGTGGGATGGGAGTCATTGCAGGTGTTTCAGGTAGGAGGGGATGTTAAGTTAGGGTGCTGTTTAAAAAATCTGGAAGGTTTTGCAATGTGGACAGCTACGTGGGTTTTTACAGTCTGCAGTAAGGTAGTTATTGTAACAGGGACATTTTTGGCAGCGTTAGGACTGAGGACGGGATTTTGAAGGTTTGGCCTTGTGGCGGTGGTGGCAGACCAGGGCTCCCTCTTTAAGGAGGAGTTCTATGGTGACAGCAGATTCAGAGAAGACATGGACGAGGTGAGTGGGGCCCAGGTACAGACTTCTAAACCCGGGTAGTTTTTCTGCTCAGATGCCACTTCCTCATCCTTGATCTGAAGGTCGACCTTTGCGATCACTGCAATGAGGCTTGGAGGACGGAGGGGAGGCTGTGGTTGTTTGGCCCTGGGTGTGATGGTGAGAGGTATTAAGAAGCCTTTGGCATCAAAGTTAATGTGAGGAATTTCGGAGAGTAGGGTGGTATGGAAGCGGGGATTTACGGACTTAAGTGAGACAGAATCTTTCCTTGCGATCATTTGTTGTCTGAGAAGTCTGGGTAGGTAGTTTTTGATGTCAAGGGTGAGGGATTTGGGTTGAAGGAACTTTGGGTCAGGATTGGGAGGATGAAGATGTAGATGAAGGGGAAGAAGTTGGAGAAGGAGGAGTTGTATCTATTTACTGAGTGTCGTCAGGTTCAGTTTGCAGTTGTTTAGGTGTGGGAGTGGGAGATATATCAGTGGTTTGACTTTTGTATGTTTCTTAACAGCTGTTGGTGGAAAGGATGGTTGTGGGATTGCGGGTGAAGGAATCTGACGTTGTTGATGGTCACCTGGGAGTTGTGCAAGTCCTCCAACAGGGTTAGCATGGCTATTGCAGTGTGAGGTAATACTTGCGACGTCATTTGTTGCAACTGTTACTCAGTGGTGGTGACACATGAGATAGTGTTGAAGATTGTTGGTGACTATGGCTGGAAGAGAAAAGCGAGGGAGAACTGGGGGCAGAGAGAGATCCATGTGTTACTGCTGCAGTAGGACAGGACACTGTAGGTAAGGCGGGATAGATGTAGCGGGGAGGATTAGAGGATATGCTCCACATAGTGACAATGGGACCAGGAGATGGAGAGGTGTATGTTATTGACATAGTAGGGTAGTCCATGGTGGAAAGAGTGATGAATGGCGTTGACTGCGGTGAGTGGCCACCGAAGCGATGCTGGGACGACGGTGGCGAGCTGTGGTGAAGTTGTGAACAGTGAGAATGGCTCCGATGTGACAGAGATGGCAGCAACTATGTGAGGCGTGATGAGTTGGCGGCGACAACAGTGGAGGCGGTGGCGATGATAAACAGGCGACGGAACGACAGTGACGCTGATGGAGGCCAAGACTGGCAGCGAAGATGGGGTGATCAGTGGCGAGAGTGAGATGTCGATGCGAAGATGATGACTGGCAGCAAAGGTGATAGCGGTTAGGCAGCACTGGCAGTTATGACGTTGGCACGTAGCGAGGACTGCCAGAAAAGACGACGCCGACGGAAACGAAGACGACTGGAAAATGTTCCCTATCGGAATTTAAACCCTGAGAGCAACCCAGGCAGTTCTTATTCACGAGAGGAAGAGGGGTTCCAACCCTCGAATGGTTAAATGAGAAAAGTTTGGTTCTTATATACCGGCGGAAGTGGCTGTTATCGGACTCTCATAGGCTGTTGAGGATAACGAGGAGGAGTGTTGGAAGACCTTTATTGGTGTTTTCATTACTTCTTTTCATTACTTCTTTTCATTACTTCTTTTTATTGGCGGAAATAGACGTTCTTGATTGGTGTTTTCTTTATTGCTTGTCACTGGCGAAAAGAGGCGAATGGGAAAGGGGTGGCAGTAGTGACGTAGAGCTGTTTCCTTGCTGTCACAACTGCCGCCCATTTTCCTTTCGCCTATTTCCACTAGAGGCAAGCAATAAAGTAAACACCAATCAAGAACGTCTATTTTTACCAATGAATGGGAAAGGGGACTTGCCGTAGTGGCCGAAACGTCGTTTACACATTGACGATGGAGTCACAGCCACAAATTAATTTTATTGTCAATCTTAACATCTTTTCCTGCATGATTCCTCAAATTAAAAATCTTTGCCATTTGGTTTCTGAGTTAAATAAAGGGTTCGAGGGCCCCAGAATGGAAGCATGTGAGTCATCGGACGATGTATTTTAAAAAAATCCGAAACCAGTAATGGTTGAACGTGAATAAGCTCTCTGTACAATACTTGTATATAGCTGCTTCATTTAAGTTATGTTGTCGTTGTTGTGGTCTTCAGTCCTGAGACTGGTTTGATGCAGCTCTCCATGCTACTCTATCCTGTGCAAGCTTCTTCATCTCCCAGTACTTACTGCAACGTACATCCTTCTGAATCTGCTTAGTGTATTCATCTCTTGGTTTCCCTCTACGATTTTTACCCTCCACGCTGCCCTACAATGCTAAATTTGTGATCCCTTGATGCCTCAGAACACGTCCTACTTCTTGTCAAGTTGTGCCACAAAATCCTCTTCTCCCCAATTCTATTCAATACCTCCTCATTAGTTATGTGATCTACCCATCTAATCTTCAACATTCTTCTGTAGCACCACATTTGGAAAGCTTCTATTCTCTTCTTGTCCAAACTGTTTATCGTCCATGTTTCACCTCCATGCATGGCTACACTCCATACAAATACTTTCAGAAACGACTTCCTGACACTTAAATCTATACTCGATGTTAACAAATTTCTCTTCTTCAGAAACGCTTTCCTTGCCATTGCCAGTCTACATTTTATATCCTCTCTACATCGACCATCATCAGTTATTTTGCTCCCCAAATAGCGAAACTCATTTACTACTTTAAGTGTCTCATTTCCTAATCTAATTCCCTCAGTATCACCCGACTTAATTCGACTACATTCCATTATCCTCGTTTTGCTTTTGTTGATGTTCATCTTATATTCTCCTTTCAAGACACTGTCCATTCCGTTCAACTGCTCTTCCAAGTCCTTTGCTGTCTCTGACAGAATTACAATGTCATCGGCGAACCTCAAAGTTTTTATATTTTCTCTATGGATTTTAATTCCTACTCCGAATTTTTCTTTTATTTCCTTTACTGCTTGCTCAATATACAGATTGAACAACCCTGTCTCACTCCCTTCCCAACCGCTGCTTCCCTTTCATGTCCCTCGACTCTTATAACTGCCATCTGGTTTCTGTACAAATTGTAAATAGCCTTTCGCTCCCTGTATTTTACCCCTGCCACCTTTAGAATGTGAAAGAGAGTAGTCCAGTCAACATTGTCAAAAATTTTCTCTAAGTCTACAAATGCTAGAAACGTAGGTTTGCCTTTCCATAATCTTTCTTCTAACACAAGTCGTAAGGTCAGTATTGCCTCACGTGTTCCAATATTTCTACGGAATGCAAACTGATCTTCCCCGAAGTCGGCTTCTTCCAGTTTTTCCATTCGTCTGTAAAGAATTCGCTTTAGTATTTTGCAGCTGTGACTTATTAAACTGATAGTTCGGTAATTTTCACATCTGTGTATAATGACTTATTAAACTGATAGTTCGGTAATTTTCACATCTGCTTTCTTTGGGATTGGAATTATTATATTCTTCTTGAAGTCTGAGGGCATTTTGCCTATCTCATACATCTTGCTCACCAGATGGTAGAGTTTTGTCAGGACTGGCTCTCCCAAGGCCGTCAGTAGTTCTAATGGAATGTTGTCTACTCCCGGGGCCTTGTTTCGACTCTGGTTTTTCAGTGCTCTGTCAAACTCTTCACGCAGTATCGTATCTCCCATTTCATCTTCATCTACATCCTCTTCCATTTCCATAATATTGTCCTCAAGTACTTCGCCCTTGTATAGACCTTCTATATACTCCTTCCACCTTTCTGTTTTCCCTTCTTTGCTTGAAACTGCGTTTCCACCTGAGCTCTTGAGATTCATACAAGTGGCTCTCTGTTCTCCAAAGGTCTCTTTAATTTTTCTTTAGGCAGTATCTATCTTACTCCTAGTGAGATAACCCTCTACATCCTTACATTTGTCCTCTAGCCATCCCTGTTTAGCCATTTTGCACTTCCTGTCGATCTCATTTTTGAGACGTTTGTGTTCCTTTTTGCCTGCTTCATTTACTGCATTTTTATATTTTCTCCTTTCATCAATAAAATTCAATATTTCTTCTGTTACCCAAGTGTTTCTACTAGCCCTCGTCTTTTTACCTATTTGATCCTCTGCTGCTCTGACTACTTCATCCCTCAGAGCTACCAATTCTTCTTCTACTGTATTTCTTTCCCCCATTCCTGTCAATTGTTCCCTTATGCTCCCCCTGAAACTCTGTACAACCTCTGGTTTAGTCAGTTTATCCAGGTCCCATCTCCTTAAATTCCCACCTTTTTTTAAGTTATAACCCTTGTAATTATACCATACCCACGTTTCTCATGGTGTCTGTTTTCACAAGGTAGCACGTTAATGCTCAATAATAATGACTGAAATCTATGTAGCGGGACAGCAAAATACTGAGCAGTGGATGTCGTATTTCTTATGTTGTGTTTCTTACTGTGGATTCGAGAAAAAAATGAGGTTGCGGTATATTACGAAATTAAATTTCTGATAAGAATGTGTCAGGTCGTTGCATAAATTCGTAGCGTTTTTGCTTTGCATGTTGGTATTCCGGTTGCTATGGGTTTATTTATCGATTGTGAATTCTTATTTTTTTGTTCACTGTTGCTGTTTGAGTTAACATTATTTTATTTTGTCATTTTGAGATAATGAGTGGAGCTGTGGACGCTAGAAAATGGAGTACCACGTAGAGGAATCGGAACATCTTGGACACATTCTTCCGTTTGAGTTCAATAGAGGCGTGACAGCAGAGGAGGGAGTAAGAAACATTTGCGCTGTATGAAGGGATAATGTCACTGGACAGAACACGACAAGAAAATGACTTTCTTGTTTTAAGGAGGATCACTAGGATCATTTTGACATTAGTGACTCTCCACGTTCAGGAAGACCTTCGGTGTTATAAGAAGATCTTTTAACACTTTAATCTACAATGACTAAGATCAGTGTACTGGAGAACTGGTAAATGTAATGAACTGTGATCATTCCAGCCTACCATCGGGTGACATTTGCATGCAGTGGGGAAGGTTCAACAATCTGTTGTGTGGGTACCTCATGCTCTAAGCCGAAATGACAGAAATCAGCGGTTAGCCATATGTGCATCTCTGCTTGCTCGTCATAATTGTCTCGAGAACAACGCGGGCAATTCCTATCCTGTATCATTACTGGTGAGGAGAAATGGTATCTTTATGCTAACATCAGGAAAAGAAAGGATTGGCCGAGCTTAAACATAGCAGAAACTCTAAGTAGAAAGACCTGCGAGCGTCAACAAAAGAAAACGTTAAGCATTTGATGGAACAGCGATGGCGTGGTGTACTACGAATTGCTTCCTCGAGTTGTAAGTATCACTGTTGTCATTTATTGTCAACAACTGAGACGTCTAGTCCAAGAAGAACGACCAGGAAGACTGCGTGAAATTACGGTACTCCAGAATTTCGCCCGCCCGCTTTGTGCTAGACTGACAAAAAAACACTATACAGGAGTTGGGTTGAAAAGTCATTCCGCACCCTTCCTATTCACCTGGTCTTGCGCCCTCAGATTTTCACTTTTTCTGCTCTCTATCAAACACCATACAAGGAACTTCCTTTCCGGATCAAAATGCGCTCCGAACATGATTTGACCAGTTTTGTGCCTCGAAACCATATGAGTTCCACAGTTGCGGAATCGAAAAGTTAACAGCAGCGTTGGCAGGCTGTTGTAAATAGTGAAGGAGCATATATTATTAATAACTAAAGTTTCTGTTGTGTTTATTAAACTTATGGAGAAACGCTACGAACTTAAGCAGCGAACCAATATATCGAGCACCGTCTAGTGTTGTTCAGCGGCGAACTACACTATAGCAGCCGGGGCATGCGACCTGGGTGCCGGGTCCGAAGGAGCGCATTTTTGCGGCAGGTGGGAGAAATGTAAAAGGGTGAAAGAAAGGCGAAGAGGCAGGGTGGAAAAGGAGGGGGAAGTAGAAATAGGAGAAAAGGTAGGGAATGGAACGGAGGGCACTAAAACAGGTAGCGAACGGAATCTATGAAGGGAATCACGGGAACTATATGGAGCAACAGTTCCGTCGTTCTTTCCCTGGTACACAGACGCCTGTTTCTTGTTTTCAGCTAGTAGCTGGCGCCCTTCTCGTTATGCCAAATGAGCCAACGCCTCGAAAATGTAAATATTGTACACTCCTGGAAATTGAAATAAGAACACCGTGAATTCATTGTCCCAGGAAGGGGAAACTTTATTGACACATTCCTGGGGCCAGATACATCACATGATCACACTGACAGAACCACCGGCACATAGACACAGGCAACAGAGCATGCACAATGTCGGCACTAGTACAGTGTATATCCACCTTTCGCAGCAATGCAGGCTGCTATTCTCCCATGGAGACGATCGTAGAGATGCTGGATGTAGTCCTGTGGAACGGCTTGCCATGCCATTTCCACCTGGCGCCTCAGTTGGACCAGCGTTCGTGCTGGACGTGCAGACCGCGTGAGACGACGCTTCATCCAGTCCCAAACATGCTCAATGGGGGACAGATCCGGAGATCTTGCTGGCCAGGGTAGTTGACTTACACCTTCTAGAGCACGTTGGGTGGCACGGGATACATGCGGACGTGCATTGTCCTGTTGGAACAGCAAGTTCCCTTGCCGGTCTAGGAATGGTAGAACGATAGGTTTGATGACGGTTTGGATGTACCGTGCACTATTCAGTGTCCCCTCGACGATCACCAGTGGTGTACGGCCAGTGTAGGAGATCGCTCCCCACACCATGATGCCGGGTGTTGGCCCTGTGTGCCTCGGTCGTATGCAGTCCTGATTGTGGCGCTCACCTGCACGGCGCCAAACACGCATACGACCATCATTGGCACGAAGGCAGAAGCGACTGTCATCGCTGAAGACGACACGTCTCCATTCGTCCCTCCATTCACGCCTGTCGCGACACCACTGGAGGCGGGCTGCACGATGTTGGGGCGTGAGCGGAAGACGGCCTAACGGTGTGCGGGACCGTAGCCCAGCTTCATGGAGACGGTTGCGAATGGTCCTCGCCGATACCCCAGGAGCAACAGTGTCCCTAATTTGCTGGGAAGTGGCGGTGCGGTCCCCTACGGCACTGCGTAGGATCCTACGGTCTTGGCGTGCATCCGTGCGTCGCTGCGGTCCGGTCGCAGGTCGACGGGCACGTGCACCTTCCGCCGACCACTGGCGACAACATCGATGTACTGTGGAGACCTCACGCCCCACGTGTTGAGCAATTCGGCGGTACGTCCACCCGGCCCCCGCATGCCCACTATACGCCCTCGCTCAAAGTCCGTCAACTGCACATACGGTTCACGTCCACGCTGTCGCGGCATGCTACCAGTGTTAGAGACTGCGATGGAGCTCCGTATGCCACGGCAAACTGGCTGACACTGACGGCGGCGGTGCACAAATGCTGCGCAGCTAGCGCCATTCGACGGCCAACACCGCGGTTCCTGGTGTGTCCGCTGTGCCGTGCGTGTGATCATTGCTTGTACAGCCCTCTCGCAGTGTCCGGAGCAAGTATGGTGGATCTGACACACCGGTGTCAATGTGTTCTTTTTTCCATTTCCAGGATTGTATTTCGATTTTTTTCTTACTTCTTTGCATAGGTCAGCAATGAAACAATGATAAAGGAATCGCGTTGTTGTTGCAGGCAATTCGACTTTGAACTGTGTGCTGTTCAATTTTTTGGATTGAGTCATACAAAAAAGGATTACTGAAGTGTGCATTTTAACATCATTGTAAAGTCGTGCAATTTTTGATAAACGAATAAGCAGGCTAAGCAGCCATATGCATTAAATTAATCAATAAATAAATGATAATAATTTTTATTCCGCGGTGTAGACGGGTTTGCAAAGCAGAATTTTGCATCGGATGCCAGTTACCCGAGTTACTGCTCCGAAGTTATTCTCATGCTACACCGATTCAACACTTTTGATGATTATAGTCGCTGAGTGGTACACCTAAGCAGCGACCGAATTGTTCGACAATCTCTGTACCTTCCACTAGCTATCATTTGATTCTGTAGCCTAGCGTAAATATTATCTTAGAGGTTTGGGTGTCATCTAGGTAGAGTGTGTTCTATGATTCTTGCACCCCTCGTTGCATTGACAGATACACATACTCGTGATACATATGGTGTTACCTGAGGAGTGGTGGACGGTTGGGGATGGGGGTGGGGACGAGGAGGTGAATATCGTGAAGAAGACGATGGGTAGCACAAGCAGTACGTGGACGGCAAGGATGATCTTGCTGGAGGAGCACGTCTCCCTATTGTCATGCACAAGGCATCGTAACCAGGAAATTTCTGATGTGTCCTGCACTGTTCAGCACTTTCTTACTAAAATGAAGGCAATATACGACCAGCGACTCTTAGGGGAGTCAACTGATGTACGGAATTCTCGTTATACCAATATGCACTAAAACATTATGTATGTACTAACAATCTACAACTTTGTTTGAAGTTTGTTAATGTTGTGAAGCTGTAGACAATCAGACAAACGTAGCATTTCATCTGTTTTGCATGAAATGTCAGTTCTACAGCGTACTGTAGCCAAAAAGCCTAAAATTTTGTTGCTGTTTTTTTAGTTTTACATAATATTCCTGCGTGTGCCTTGCCCACATGTAACTCACATTAATAATGGTTATTATAATTCCTTGTACGTTCCCTTAGAAGTACGCTATTTTGGGCAAAGACTAATGACAGAAGGCACTCTTTGCGCATTAGTCTCAAATTAGAATGTGGCAACGACGGGTGCAAAAGAAAAATGTGTGTGTGTGTGTGTGTGTGTGAGGACTTGAGTCGACCCTGAGATTTGGCTATTCACACATCCTCCCACGATAACCTGTGACATGGGTGCATGTAGTGGCCATATCGCTTCAGATGTGTGACCTTGGCCGCTTTTTCCTGGTGGTTTCCAGAGTTTAAAAGAAACCATCTTACTTGCCGAGGTCGATAAGTTCCGCTGACTTCCAGTTTCAAGAAATAAGCACAATAAAAATAAGATTTCAAATATGCTGTTATCAAGAGTTACATATTAATAGCCGCGCGGTCTAAGTCGTCTTCCCACGGTCCGGGCGGCTGCTACCGTCGGAGGTCCCAGTCCTCCCTCGGGCATGGGTGTGTGTGTTGTCCTTAGCGTAAGTTAGTTTAAGTTAGGTTAAGTAGTGTGTAGGCTGAGGGACCCATGACCTAAGCAGTTTGGTCCCTTAAGAATTCAAACACACACATTTACATATTAATAAACAATTACAATACCATAACACACTATCAGATGGCCGTATGCAGAAATTTTAGTCCGGTTAGTCCGTTCATTATATGCCCATTTGTTACTTTGGTTGCGACGTTTATATGAACGAATCTTATCAGTTATCAGGATGCCTTTCAGATGTAACACGTATCAATAATCTGAAAAATAAAGGTTTCCGGTCCCTGTGGTTGTGATAACAGATAAGTAGGCTTAAAATGGTTGCTGTATTTTTCGTAGTAACAAACAAATAACATGCAGAAAAGCTGTTAGTTAACAGCAATTTATCCATTTTATTGATTCTTAGCCCTGTGGCTGTGGAATCAGTAAATCAGTAAATTTTAAATATATTTATCTGTGCCAATATACGTTCGGTGCTTTCACCTTTCTTCAGTTGGTGTAATACGTATTCAGTTTACAGTTACACGCCGTTAAAATATCGCCAGCAATTTGGGTGCTGCAGCTCACGTGCGCAAATTAACTGTTTTGTTTAGATATTATACTTCGCGCGTTGTACATCTACGATATGTTTCTGGTTAGATGTACTTACTTTGTACTGTGCTTCTCCTTGTTCCGATTTTTGTCTCCTTAATCGTGACACACACGCTTTTTCACTTGTATTTTGCACGAGAATAGTGCAGTATTCGCCATGTTTCCGACTGACATCTTTGTTCACATCGGATAGTTAAATCTATAATCAAAATTATATTTCAATTACAGGTTCTAAAATCACTATTTCTAGTTTAAGGCCAATTCACGCTGGCTGTCACGCCGTATCAAAACACCCCACAATGCATTTCGAATGGGGGCATTTACACAGGCCGTCAACGGGCCTTCAAATCACGTCGTGTTACGTGAAGATTTCTCGAGAAAAGTTTTGACGGCGACGTCGTCTGCCAGCATCGGACATTTATCTATTTTCGCCGCCCCCACTCATGGCATAGTAATTGATTTTGTGTTTTTTTTCTTCTTTATCTTTATTTTATCATTGTGCTTTGTTTTCGTGGAAAATTGCAAATGTTACACGACAACTTCTCTACTTTTTCCACTAAATATTCTTCTAAAAGCGAGATATGACATCTGAAAGGTGACACTCATATTGTATTTAAATAAGAACATAATTTGATGAAACAATTTTCATTAAATAACACGTTTACTGAAAAGTCAGCTCCAATGAATGAAAAAATACACTTCTTTGCCATGTTATTAGATAAGGAAAAAAAAAAAAAACACTGGATAAGGCGGACAGGCGCCATTTATTGCCTTGCAAATATTGTTAGAGGTGTTTGTATGTATATATTTTCGCTAGCAAATAAATGTCGATTTTGGAAATGTTGTACCGCTTCTGAGCGCTCTACAGCACAAAAGTAATGAAGAACGTACACGGTGTCTCTCCCATGGATCGTCAGGCGCATTTTATCTCGTGTTTCATCACATATTTCCAATTTCGTTTTTGCAGTATGTAGGAGTCAGCCCAACCAAGTACTGCTCATCAAGATTTTCATGCGCCGGCCAGTGCCCACATAAAGCGTCGATTTGTTTCCCGTTATGAGCAAAATGGTTTTTAAAGCAGAATTTTATGGAGGGAAAAGCCGGCACGGTAGCTCAGCGTGTTCGGTCAGAGGGTTTGCTGCCCTCTGTAATAAAAAAAAAACTGAGTTAATCGATCGACAACGAACTTAAACGGGTGTCTTACGACGTTCGCCCCGAGCAGATGCAACGAACGAAAGACAACAAAATGAGATTAAAAAAAAAGAAAAAAATGGTAACGTGCTTGCTTCCCATGTAGCGTGCCTGGGTTCGATTCCCGGCCGAGTTGGAGATTTTCTCCGCTCGTGGACTGGGTGTTGTGTTGTCATCATCATCTCATCCTCATCACCGGCATGCGAATCGCCCAATGTGGCGTCGACTACAACAAGACTCGCACTCGGCGGCCGAACTTCCCCGGATGCCAACGTCTTTCGATCATTTCTTTTTGCAACAGGGCCAGTAAAACACCAAGAATAATCGGTACTCCAGCAGGGACAGCAGTTCTCTGGACCGCGCTGACTTGCTGTCGCCACACTGCAACTCTGCTCAGTAACTGCTACTGGAGAACTGTTTTTTTTTCATGTCTTACTATCTGTCTTAATAAATACTGGTAAAAAAAAATATCGTACTAGAGTAATTTGGGAACGCTCAATCGAATGGACACGTAAAATTCCGCGTTAAAAATCATTTTTATCCTTACGGGAAACAAACCGACACTTTCTGTCGACACTGGGTGTCGCATGGAAGCCTTGACGAGCTGTCTTTGTTTGGTTTGACTCGAGCTACACGTTGCAAAAAACAAACTGCAAATATCTACCGAAACATCAGTGACAAGGCACCTGACGACACTTAGGAGAGGCACCCTGTAGAGGCAGGAAGTTTGTGTTCACCATTAACAAACTTTGTCGTTGTTAGTTCCTCAATTCTGATGACATACTCCGACTGTTTGTGTCACGGGTAGTCAACTTATAGTCTTATTTTCACTGTTCAGTTCTGGGACAGACGAAGTGACGTGACATGATGTGATGGGCAGTATGAATACATCACATGTGATGGTGACGTGACGTGATTGCCAGCTTGAATTGGCCTATAAATATCTGTATGACTAAAAATCCGCAGTTGCTTAGCGTGAATATGCTGCATGCTTGTACCGTTATTTAATAGGTGCGCTTGAGTCTTAAACAGTAAGACAAGTATAACAGTTAGAATCTGTAAACAGTTTTTGATGTTGCTGAGCAACAGTCATTCAATAATTTTTAAATTAACACACCGCCATTTGTCCCTATTGTTGATTATTTAATTACGACCCAGATTTCGACCTTTTATGCCATTTTCAAGTGACTGAGTTTATGTTATTAACATATATTGCAGAACATCAAGCTCAAATCGGCCATAAATTAAGTATTGGCTCCCCACGAAATGCCAGATATAAAATCACCGTCTTGTAAAAAGATCATTAAATAATAGTGGAAGTAACTTCATAATTAGCAAAAACCTGTTTTTACTAAATACCTGTTTTACTAAATACCTGTTTTTACTAAATATGACATGCTCCGACTATTATTTACTGATCTTTTTACAAGATGGCGATTTTACATCTGGCATTTCGTGGGGAGCCAATACTTTTCTTAATTTATGGCCGATTTGAGCTTGATGTTCTGCAATATATGTTAATGACATAAACTCAGTCACTTGAAAATGGCATAAAAGGTCGAAATCAGGGACGTAATTAAATAAACAATAGGGAAAAATGGTGGTGTGTTTGTTTTGAGACAGTGTAACTGATGGCGCGCCAATTACCCAAACTATATTCATCCAGTGTATCATAATGGACTTTAAGTATGCATTTAAACATGTTCTAAAATTTCTCGCTTACATGCTTAACATCAACTATTTAACACATCAAGTCATTTGTAAAATATTCAGAGGTTTGAAGCTGTTTAACACATGGGAGTTCGATTCTACAAAGAAGCGACTGTTGACTGGTAATAATCCAAACCGTATGGATCCGAATAGATAAAATACACTTAGGAGATTAAGGAAGTTAATGAACTCGGAGTTGTAATGGTGGATAATCACAGACGAAAGCTTATGAGTTCTTGCATTGGTGCTTTTGAGGAAGAAATTGAGTTTCTCAGACTGTTCTGCTCAGTTGGCGTTTAGTGACCAACACGGTTTGTAAATGTCATGTAGCGAACATGGTGCTGTCATCCGATTCCCTACATTCACTCGGAAGTATTTGAGCTGTCGACGTTATGACAAACCGGCGGTGATGAATAAACTGAAGCTGATATATTTCTGTGTCACAAACTGTTTCGTGAAGACCATATAACCACTGAACGCACTCCTACGCTTCCTGTTACACCACTGGAGGAAAAACACTTAGCATAGTAGTCAAATAATTTCAACAGAAATACAACAAAGAGTCGACAGCATTGCATCCGAAGATGGTTTATCCAAGACATTCTGACTAATATTTTGATAGTGAGTAAAGCTTGTTGGCATTCACTTTCAAAATATGTTCTCTCATGATTAGAAGAAGCCTCAGGTACCTACGGAGAGCGATCTCATTGTGGAAAGGACCATCGTGGCTGATCATAAAATACAGTGTTTCTTTTACGACCCAGAGATGGAATGATCAGGTCAGTCAGATGACTGGAAGTCAAGCGCATCTCCAAGAAAACAATTTATACAAGTGTTGTTTGTGTTTTGAACACATAAACCGCCTAAGACAAAGATGGACAGGAAACAATAGAGCCAGTGTTTACTTTGTTTCTGCCTGATCTGGGAAACATGCGACACTGTCTCTTACTCCTGCTGGTACTTTACTGTACAAGCAATTCGCAGCAGTCGCCAGAGAAAGTGTCAGCAACGTTTTGCTCCAAAGATTAACGATCTGATAAATGTGCTGTGCAATTCAGTGGCACCAAATGCAAACTTACTGTCGATATCACAAACTATAAACCCGCAGATATCAGAATGCTCCGTGTGAACAACGTTAATATATAGATATTATGAACTTCGGTGGAAAATTACAACGGTGAGTAGATTCGTCTCTGATCGCTCTCTGTAAAACATTATTCGTTATTCCTTGACTCTCCAAAGCCTACGAACAAAATTAAAACGGATCAGTTGAGCAGAGATTGATTGCGAGCCGGCTCAGGAGTCTTCCCAGACGTGTAACCTCCTTTATACACAGTCAGTTCTTCGTTTACTTAAGATTCCAAATTCATATGTGGACGTCACCAGTGCTGTCGAGCTTACAACTGTGCTTGTTCTTTGGCATTGTTTCCGCTACTGGCCGATCCGTCCATGACCGTATCTTGTTCAAACTGAACTTCCTCTTTTACATATGTGAACTAACTAATTTGTCTTTCGTTTTTTTATACAAGTTTCACTTTCACCTATATTTCAAGTAGCTTGAATGGGGAACTTCGATATCTAACTCCATGTCTGAATTTTGTTCACCCTGCATTTTTTTAAAATAATTTGGATTTTGGGTACTTGAGAGGAAAGTTGATGTTCAGGCCGAAATCATGCTAAGCTGGAGTAGAAAACAGCCGAAAATACTTTCTCAAAAAGATTTTGTGCCTTATATCATAATCGCAGTGTATCTTCGGCATATTTCTCTGCATATCACAGTAGACAGCGTGATAGAGTGTACTTTTTATTGTACCATAAGTGAACTATTCATCTTATACTATTTACTGATACTTCATAGGCCGTCGGGCTGTACGTATTATCTCTGTGCAATCTGTAATCAGTGTAATTTTCTCTTCAAAATTCTTTCGGACCTAGTGTATAGAGGATGAAGAATATTTTGTATGTTGTGCCCTGAGAACTGGTCCATGAAAACTTGTGATTACTAGCGACTACAAATGCGTTTCTGCGAGGTCCTCCCAGCTGAAATTTATCAGCATTTTTTTGAGACTTCTGTATGAATGATGAAGTGATGAAGTTCCATACTCTTTGACAGAGCGTAGCGGAACGATGCGGGAGACCCGCACCGCCGTACTAGGCAAGGTCCTAGTGGAGGTGGTTTGCCATTGCCCTCCTCCGACCGTAATGGGGATGAATGATGATGATAAAGACGACACGACAACACCCAGTCATCTCGAGGCAGGTGAAAATCCCTGACCCCGCCGGGAATAGAACCCGGGACCCCGTGCTCGCCGGCCGGTGTGACCATGCGGTTCTAGGCGCTTCAGTCTGGAACCGCGAGACCGCTACGGTCGCAGGTTGGAATCCTGCATCGGGCATGGATGTGTGTGATGTACTTAGGTTAGTTAGGTTTAAGTAGTTCTAAGTTCTAGGGGACTGATGATCTCAGATGTTAAGTCCCATAGTCCTCAGAGCCATTTGAACCATTTTGATCCCCGTGCTCGGGAAACGAGAACGCTACCGCGAGACCACAAGCTGCGGACTGTATGAATGAAATATGCCTTTTAACATCCGTGCTGCTATTCTTGATATACGCTCGATGTCTAATGTGGTATGGGTCTCACACACTCGGGCACTATTCCAATTTAGGCAGTCCAGATTTCGGCGAACTGCACAGTAAGGCAGAACGCTATGTATCAGCTGATGGCCACTGCGAAAATCCGGAGGTTCGGGGATAAAATCAACATCGTTTTCATGTTTTCCCTAAATTACTCCAAATGAGTCCTGGGTGAGTTCCTAAAGTAGCTCTTCTCTACTTGAAATGGTGCTCTCTTTTTCTCTCTCTCTCTCTCTCTCTCCTTTTGTCTCTCCCTCCCTCTAATGACTTCGCCGACAACGGGACGTTACATTCAAACTCCCCTTTCTTCCACAGGCAAGCACAAAATGGGAAACGAGCACCACGTCTTACGACCTTAAGAGAGAAGAATTTATTAACAAATTATAAAGTTGATTTCTCCCGAGAGAGAAAACTAGATTACAAAGCTGAGTAGTACGGTGCACCATTTGGAGTACGCGCGGACAGCGCTATTCTTCTCACAGTCAGCGCTGACAGTGTGAAGCTCAGCATTTTTCAAAAGTGGATCATAATCTAAGGGGAAACCAGAAAACAAGACAATTGAAGAGTTTGGGACCTGATGTTACAGATGGGCGCTGAAAATTAAATGGACTGATGAGCAATGAGGAAGTTCTTCAAAGAACGGCGAGGAAGGAAGTATGTGCAAAACACTTACTAGAAGAAGGAAGGTGTGTACTGAGACATCAGGAAATAACTTCCACGACAACAGTGAGAGCTGTAGAGAGCGAACATTGTAAGGGAAGGCAGAGACATAGAAAAAAAGCTACTCTGAGATTAGAAAGCCCGTATACAATAGTGTATTTCTACGCATCTACGCAAGCTCATGTGGATGAAATAGAAAACTATGGGTTTATAACTTTGAGGAACTCGTGAAAAGAATTCCTCAGAAATTATCCATAAAATTTCAGCAATTGAGGCCTTAAATTTACTTTTGTGGATGAGCTTCGCTATTGTGTTATTAAGTATTTTATTACAATACAGTGTCGAGTGAGATTTCAAACATTTTTGCATCACGTTTAGGAATATCGTGGTTTTCCTAGAAACCCAAGTAGAGCGGCTTCTAGCTACTGTGTTACTTAGAGACTACACTGAATTTGTGTCTAGCTCAGTTTATCTACGTGACATTTTCGAGGTCCATGGAAGTACATAAAATATACTAGGAGTATGGGCTGTAATAAGGTCACAACAAATAACGCGTAGTTGCGAATACTGAGTTCGATAACTCAGCCGAAAGCTATATAGAGTGCAAATTAAGGTTTGCTTCCGAAATACGTTGTGCTGGTCGCGAATGATACCGTTCATGTATTTTTTTGTGTGTGATTGGGGCTGGGGTCTTCTTGGTTTCAACCGTACAGCGTATATTGGTAAAATACTGGGAGACTGAAGAGGATAAAAGTAGAGAAATAATACACTCTGTACAACATTCGTGACCCGAAAAACGTTATCTGATGGAATTTTGCTGGAAGACGAAGTGGACAGCTAAACGTATCGTGAACTTCAACACTTTTGGTTGTAACTATGCGCACTTACTGGACTCCAAAGGACAGAAGAAATGAAACATAAATGTGTAAGAAGTGATTTAGAGCGGAAGATGGATGTTGCTGTCTGAAGCCTCGTGTCGTATCGAATATTCAAATAGCTTACGGGAATGTAAGCACTTAACGTAAAAGATAATTGCCTATACTTGAACAGGTGCAAAGCCTTTCGTTTTAAAGGCACAAATGAAGTAAGAGTCGCTGTACATGGCAATTTAAATCGTCGGTGGGTCGATCAACATCAATCAACGATCTTTCGTTACATTTGTGCCTTGAAATGACGATGTGTTCGCCTGCTGGAATACTCGCGGTAGTCCAGGACTTTCTCTGCAGTAATCGCGTAGATAATTTGAATGTTGGTGACGGAATACCTGCTCCAGTTGCTAACAAGTTCTATATTTTAGTATACGATGGGTTTTCTCTTCCTGGGGACTGTGTGTTTGTGTTGTCCTCATCATTTCATCATTATAATCGTTCGTGACAGTGGTTCGATTGGACTGTGGGAAAAAAATCTGGGCTGTGTAAAAATTGCGACTTTGTATGGGCGTTGATGACGGCGCAGGTGAGCGCCCCACAAACCAGACATCATTATCATCGGTATACAATGGGCTTTTATGTACAAACTATTTTTAGGTGGATCTGAAAAATGACATAAATGCATAATGGATATTCAAGGCGTGTAGAAATGTATAAATAAACGTCGAGGGATTGTAGAGGAAAAAATCGAGAACAGGAACTCGTGTCCGGAAATGCCACATAATGGCGCTACAGAGCGTCGATGTTATAGACGCAGTCGCCTGCCACTAGGCCTCCCCTTCGGCAGCAAACGTGACTCTGTACACTGACGACGGACCGTAGGCGGAACGGCCCTCAGTGTTGTCTGTTATTCAGTGATCGCGACTGGTTGTCACGATCGCCAGTGGAGAAGATGGAGTTAGCTACTGCGTAGACAAGTCTTGCCTCCTATGAAAGTTATGCTCCGTTGCCTCCGTGGATGACGGTTTTGGACACGGGTTTCCATCCGCAGTTAAAATTTCTTCTTAAACCCTCTAAAATCTTCAGTGTTATTCAGTGTACAGGACAAAAATACTCTGCAGATGGAAACCCGTGTCCGATATTATCATCGACTGAAGCAACAGAGCATCGCATTCACAGGCGATAAGACCTGTCTACGCAGCAACTAGTTAAATCTTCTCCACTGGGGATGGTAGCAATCAGTCACGATTACTGAATAACAAATAACATTGCGAGACGCTCCACCTACGGTCCTTCAGCGTACAACGGCACGTTCGCTGCTGAAAGGGTGGGCTAGGAGCAAGCGCTGGCGCCTGTAACTTCGACGCTTTGTAACGTCGATGGATGACGTTTGTGGACACGGGTTCCTGTCCTCGATTCAGAATATTACGAAAGTAAAAGACGACTAGATTTCTATGTGATATGCTCAAAGATAGCGTTGTAGAAATGGGCGTGACATGATTACTAAAACTGTAGGTTTTGATACAAGTATTGACATGCTTTAGCTTTCAAAGGAGGTTTCTTTTCTTTTCTTTTTGACATTTCTATACCTTACGCATGGAAAGCTAAAAGTAGCTTTTAGATCAACGAAATTCTAAAATAGCTACTGTAGGCAGAAGACAAGGAACTGCAGAGGGCGCTGGTGTGTCTTCGACGCAACGTGGACAAGGCCATGTTTATTAAAATCCGAATAGAGTTATGAGATTGCTGAGTACCTTTAAAGGAAGTTATCAGTAGCGGTGGGGCATATGTACAGGAAACTCGTTTCTTAGTGTATTTTCCCTGGATGTTTTCAGTTGGGCGTTAACTTTTATTTCTTCACGTATGTCCATAAAGTATCACACATCGAGTGCGGTGTAGCAGTGGTTAGTACACTAGACTCCTATTCGCGATGACGACGGTTCAAACCCGTGTCCGGCCTCCTGTTTTAGGGTTTCCGTGATTTCCCTGTATAGCTTCAAGTAAATGCCGACATGGTTCCTTCGAAAGGGCACGGCCGACTTCCTTCCCTAATCCCATGGGACCGATGACCTTGCTGTTCGGTCCCCTCCTTCAAAGTACGCCTTCTTCATTGATGAATTACATGACTGTTTTCGATACTGTGAACTGTGTGGCTATCTTGTATGAGGTGAGCTGCGAAGGTGGATGTTCTGCCTTTGTTTCTTTGGCCGGCCGAAGTGGCCGTGCGGTTAAAGGGGCTGCAGTCTGGAACCGCAAGACCGCTACGGTCGCAGGTTCGAATCCTGCCTCGGGCATGGATGTTTGTGATGTCCTTAGGTTAGTTAGGTTTAACTAGTTCTAAGTTCTAGGGGACTAATGACCTCAGCAGTTGAGTCCCATAGTGCTCAGAGCCATTTGAGCCTTTGTTTCTTTTTCTTTAATTCTGGGTGTTCCTTGCATCGTGTTTTAAAATTCCTTCCCCTTCATCCAATGCAGCAGCTAGCTTAAAGCTCAGAGCAGTAAATTTTGTGTTTGTCACCAGTTTGGTAGACATCTTGCGTTGTGGTAATATCGTCCATTAACGCTTTCAGACCTGAGATTTTTGTAAAGGAAGAAAATTTTTTTCATGGCATAATGCTCTTAAGTGTTACAGTACAATATAGCGAACCAGCCACATCCGTGTTTTCTGGTAGTGCGCGCTGCTGCATGACTTCTGATATTTTCGTAATGATGTCCAACAGTTGGCAGCACTTGCGCATAATGAAAAGGTTGGACATTCACAAATATGCCTCTCAGGTTCCCATTGGGAAAAAAATACATATGTTGCAGCGGAGACACAAAAAAATGGTTCAAATAGCTCTGAGCACTATGGGACTTAACATCTGAGGTCATCAGTTCCCTAGAACTTAGAACTACTTAAACCTAACTAACCTAAGGACATCACACACATCCATGCCCGAGGCAGGATTCGAACCTGCGACCGTAGCGGCCGCGCGGCTCCAGGCTGAAGCGCCTAGAACCGCTCGGCCACCAGCGGCCGGCAGCGGAGACACAGTAAAAGTTAACGTACACAATTGTAGCGAGAGGGTGTGAAAGGATTAAAAGCCGTAGCAGTGAAGGTGGCGATTCACACGTGACATGTACAGTACATTATGTTTATTTTTTTAATTTTTTTTAAAGATCGCTTAACTGATATGAGCCTGTCTATAGAAAGAAAGCTTTGTGGCTATTAATTCTTTTAGACATCAAGAAATCATTCTGGGTTACGCTTCGAAATCAGTTAAGTTCATTTTTTACTTAGACTGGGCATAGTTGCTCTTTAAAGAGTGTATTTATTCCAAATGAAACAAGGCATTTTTATAATGAGCAGTATCACATGACGCAGTGGAATAATGACACACACAATTAAAAAGCTTAGGTAGCGGAGCGAGAGCAGTCTCTAAACATAAAAGAACTAATAATTTGAATATCTTGCTCTAGTTTGTCACACACGTTAATGCATTCTCTTACCATACAAAGCTTAAGCGACTATTATTAGAGATCTGTTATTACAAAGTGCTTAATCTGAGGGCGTAGTTGATGTGTGCTCGTTAAAACAATTTTCCGCTCGAGGAACGTCCGAGCACGGACAGTGGAACTACAAAATGTATGAGGAGGACTCGGGCTACTCAGCCCATCGATCCACGCCTCTAAGCTGAGAGGTCACGTAGCCGTGTCCAGCTAAGCGCGGTGGAAATTTCCTGTGGGGCGTTAGGAAAATAAGCACGAGACACCAAGACTGGCAAATCTGGAGGTAACTATTACGTCACATTCGTTTGGACGTCGAAACATTTCGAGTTCCAGATGGTAACTGATTTCTCATTTCTGTCAGTAACCCTTTAACTCAGGCGGCAGCCGTAAGGTTTAGACTTACGTTGTAAGCGTACTATCATCCTACCTTACGCAATATTTCAACATTTAAGTAGCTCGCTGGTGCTTGTAATTTGATTTCAGGCATCGTCGCCGAAGCTGGTCATTGTCGCCAGCTAGGACGCGAGGCATCGGCAGCCAGCACTGTGTTGGGACCAGCGTGAGCGCCAAGACAGTGGTGCAGAAGGTGGCTATATTTATACTAATACTTTATTGTAATTAGGTCTGAATATCGTTCACAAACGGATGAAACTATTTTCATAGAATTGTACTGTATTCGCTCACGAATGGAATGTGTTGTTTGATTACCGTATTTATTACATTCGAACATAATTTATTATCGAGTTGTTTGTGAGTGTGTTATTACGAAACCTTACTAACATCAGTAAACTGAGCCGTAGTTGTTATGTATAAACTTGTATACCGACAACACGAAGTCGCAAAAATATTGTGAACTTACTCGTGCAATAATGAACAATCAAAAATTAGTTCAGGCCAACAGAATAAAAGCGAGTGTAATTCGGAGTTTGTGGTACGGTAAGTTATTCGCAACTCGACATTGGTACCAACGTAGTTAAGACTTTCAGATACCATCTATTACAGTGTGTGCAGTGAACAGTTGCAGCCTATCTACCGTCAAGAGGTGAGTAACTGATATAAACTGTGTTGTGCTGTAGTTCGATATTCGCAAATATATGATTGTACCACACATGTTTTATTTTGTAATGTTCCATGTACAGGTATAGGAAACACGGTCAAATATCGCAATAAGATAATACCGGGTGATCAAAAAGTCAGTATAAATTTGAAAACTGCATAAATCACGGAATAATGTAGATAGAGAGGTACAAATTGTCACACATGCTTGGAATGACATGGGGTTTTATTAGAACAAAAAAAAAAAATACTAACGTTCAGTAAATGTTCTACAGATGGCGCTTCATGTGATCAGAATAGCAATAATTAGCATAACAAAGTAAGACAAAGCAAAGATGATGTTCTTTACAGGAAATGCTCAATATGTCCAACATCATTCCTCAACAATAGCTGTAGCCGAGGTATAATGTTGTGGACAGCAGTGTAAAGCATATCCAGAGTTAGCCGGCCGGGGTGGCCGAGCAGTTCTAGGCGCTACAGTCTGGAACCGCGCGACCGTTGCGGTCGCAGGTTCGAGTCCTGCCTCGGGCGTGGATGTGTGTGATGTCCTTAGGTTAGTTAGGTTTAAGTATTTCTAAGTTCTGGGGGACTGATGACCTTAGAAGTTAAGTCCCATAGTGCTCAGAACCATTTGAACCATGTCCGGAGTTATGATGAGGCATTGGCGTCGAATGTTGTCTTTCAGCATCCCTAGAGATGTCGGTCTATCACGATACACTTGCGACTTCAGGTAACCCCAAAGCCAATAATCGCACGGACTGAGGTCTGGGGACTTGGGAGGCCAAGCATGACGAAAGTGGCGGCTGAGCACACGATCATCACCAAACGACGCGCGCAAGAGATCTTTCACGCGTCTAGCAATAAGGGGTATTTTTTTTATTCTAATAAAACCCCTTGTCATTCCAAGCACGTGTGTCAATTTTTACCTCTCTATCTACGTTATTCCGTGGTTTATTAAGTTTTCAAATTTATGTTAACTTTTTGATCGCCCAGATACTACAGATATTGAACCTGATGTAAGAGGAAGACGAGAGAAATCATACAAAGTAATGAAACATTTAAACAAAGAAGATAAGGGAAATCTGCAAATAAACACAATATCTGAATCTGATTGGTCACAATATTATAAAACACTCTGGATGGATTTGGTGGTTCTGTCTGAACCAGACGGAAATGTAGACTTCATAATGTTGGAGGAGCTACAGGAGGCAATCAGTAACGTCAAGCAAGAACAGAAAGAATCCAGAGTGTGACAAAATCAGTATGGAACCGATAAAATATGCACCAAATATTGCAAAAATAAGTCGATTTTATGATTATGTATGGCGAAGTGGAATATAGCCCAGATATTCCTAATTTATAAGAAAGGAAACAGACATGGATTCCAAAATTTCAAATGTGTTAGCCTTCTGAATTCATATTATAAATTGTTTGCTAGAATTTTAACAAAACAACTATCGCCAATCGTTGAAACAGTAATATATGTTGTCCAACACGGTTTTCGAAAAGGCAGATCATCCTCGGGCTGTATCTTCAACATGACACAACTAACAGAAAAATATAGTGAATTCAATTTACCAACTTTTCTTGACGTCATCAACTATGAAAAGGTGTTTGATAAAGTAAATCGAACAATCTGAACGTCTCCATCACAAAGACAAAATCAATGCCACTTTTAGGACACCAGCCCAAGAAAGTTAAGATTGAAATTGACAAGAAGATCAGAGAGCACGTCAACGCATTTCAATTTTTTGAGTGCAGTATCACATACAGGGTAAATAGTCAAGCGCAAAATAAGTTAGATCTAGTTAACTATTTCTGTGGAACTTTACGCAGAACACTGAGAAAGAGAGTCCAAAGAGATACTCTGCTAAAGTGCTCTCTCTCTCTCTCTAAAAGAGAGAAGAAGCGCTCACAGATATGCGTGGAACCAAACATTGAGAGAACTTAGGCCGCGTGCTTGTGCAGAAGAGGATATTTCTCTTGTGGAAGACAGCTGTAAAAGTCATCCAAAGTTTTACACATGAGAAAGCGGTCCTTCAGGAGGATATCGCACTGCACGTCAATCAGCTCTAGTTGAAGCACTTATGAGACGTCCTATGCCGAAGGGAAAACAGACGAACAAATACATCTAAGGCCGATTGAAGCTCACTTATCTCCAAAAATCCGTTTTCAAACCGTTTTTGTAATTCGCAAAGGATTGCATACCAGCACTGCTCTATGGGTGCGAAAACTGGAATCTTAAGAAGAGAATTTTTTTAGATACTAGTTTCGTGGCTGGATCTACTTCGATGGATAAGAAGGGAAATGATGACGTCCGAGATGAACTGAATATGCAAAACATAACTGACATAATAAAACAATATCAGTTAAGATGGAAAGAACACATAGACTAAAGCCATAATATAATATTAACCTAGTTGTAGAATGTTAATAATGTTTGTTCTATTTACAAAGCTTTAGGAATTTTCCCATAAATTCGGAGGCGTTACTTTACAGCGCGTCCTCGTAGTTGTGAACGGACCAGTTTTTAGACGCCGTTGTTGTTGTCGGGCGGAAATGGTAATACGACAGGGATTGAAGAGAGCACCCTCTTCTCTTCTCAGTTTGTGCGTGTGTCGTGAAATGGAAGATTTTAAAGTCATCCGATTTCCAAATTTGTTTTGTATCTAAAAGGTACTTTTACGCATATGGTGGTGGTGGTGGTGGTTAGTGTTTAACGTCCCGTCGACAACGAGGTCATTAGAGACGGAGCGCAAGCTCGGGTTCGGGAAGGATTGGGAAGGAAATCGGCCGTGCCCTTTCAAAGGAACCATCCCGGCATTTGCCTGAAACGATTTAGGGAAATCACGGAAAACCTAAATCAGGATGGCCGGAGACGGGATTGAACCGTCGTCCTCCCGAATGCGAGTCCAGTGTGCTAACCACTGCGCCACCTCGCTCGGTTTACGCATATGGTTATTTAGCAAAACATTGTAGGTAAAGTCCCGTCTACAGCCCCTACAAGCCTGTAATTGGAATTGTGGAACACCCTGTATATTTCTTAATTCAAAACGTGTCAGAAAATGGAGGAGTAAAAGAAAGGAGAAGTTGGAATTTTGATTGGCTGGGTACTTTTTATAACACTACGTTGATAATAGTGATTAGTTTAAAAGTTTTGCTTCATATCGTCGTGAGGGCACGCCATACTATGAGCATCATAGTGAGACCACGTTCTCCTTAAGGGCAGATTAATTTTTTAGTATGAAAATTCTTAATCCTTTTTTTATGCGGAAGTGTTTGAGTGTATTTGAGGATGCCACTTTTTGTTCTTTATTGGGTTCCAGGAATAGAAAACACGTTCAATAAGGACAAATGCTGTGGCAAAGTTCGCTTGTTTACATATTACACAGCAGGCATAACATCGCATATCTTTTAAATGTATGTGCATGGCGTTTCCCGTTACTGAAAACACCTGAACAGACAAAGTTAATATTGCATACCAGCTCTTTATAGTGTCATACAAATACAATAATTATGTTGATGGATGACTGTATGGCGATGGCCAAATGCCAATTAAAAAGAAAAAAATACAATATGGCACAGACGAGAGGGGCATGCAACTCGTGTATTGCTTCTGTAAAAATTAAATATCATTTATACTGTAGAACACCTATTGGTTCCGTTAGTTACGATGAGGAAGAAATCTGAACTGGACAGTTTTCATTTATGGTACATTACAATACTAAACTGGTTAAGAATGCCCACATTTATAGCACGGCCCTTGAACAGTTCCAGGGTGGCGGGGGTTGTGGTGAGTCTATATGCTGACACTTGACATTGCATGGTAGCACAGGTTGGTAATTTTAGCTTCAAATGTCAGCAAGAATATTTGAAGTGCAATAATGTATGTTCGGATCTATTGCATTGTCTTTTTGGGGAATCGTCTGATGTTGATATCAAGTGCCTCGGATTGTACAACACATTTAATTTCGCCTACATTTATGCTTTTATAGATATATCTAATTATTTGAAGACAGTAAATCACAAGCATTCCAATACAGACATTTGAAGGTTTTCCCTGCCTTATGCTTGTGTTCACTGACTTGTTGGCATTTGTAGGTCATTTGAGTTCAATAAGAATACTATTCCTGCCAGCATTGCCAATGTCAACGATATCGTCCATGAATAGAGACTCTGAGTCGTGAAATAGTTCCCTTGTAGTCATAAAGTGATGTTTCCCACAGTTCTTGTTCCGTCCCTGCTGTCTTTGCTGCTGAAATACTATTCTAGGATCAGCAGTTGCTACGGGCGTAGGACACCTAATCCTGATGACTGGCTGAGATATTGCTGGAAACATTTCGTGAATCTTTTACTACCTCCGAGCTTCTTGATTTCGCACTACGTTGTTCGGCAATATCTTCGTTCTATCGCTTTCGGCACTAGTCTTCTTGGATTGCATCGAGTGTTTACGGGTGTTCATGACAATCGATGGCGTGACAGGTCATCGACAATCTGGTGGGTTCTGACTGGTTCTTGTACTACAGATTTACAAGGAGTTCCTACCGATGACTCTTGCGGTGCTGTAGGCACGTTGACACACAGCTAGCTAACCCGGATTCTAAGTTCGCACTCTCTCCGTCGATCCCAACGAATGTTGTCCATTGCTGAGCAGGGACACCAGTGTCACAGATACGCAGTACTGCTTATTTAATCTGGACTGCACACTTTCTGGACTCGCAGCGAGCTGCCTGGCAGACCATGATCGGGGAGAACTCACACTCGAACATTTCTCTAGTTTACCCAAATAATTTAAGGCAGTTAGAGCTGTGAATTTAACCTGCTTGTATAGCGTAACGTGCAGTGCAGCACTTTGAGAGTCACTGACGTAAGCTAGAGTCGGGTAGTATCTGCGTGGTGAATTACCGACCATGGTCTGGGACATCAACCATCCTGATTGTGACTTTTGGGCGATTTTCCACGTTCGTTTAGGCAGAAGCTGCGCTGGTACCTAAATTTCGCAACAGAAAACACGATACATAAACAGAAAATGATAACACGTGCAACAAAGTTTACATGGTTCACAGACAAATGGTGTTCATGAGTTCCCTCCCGCAGATTACCTTCACTGCGGCATCAGGAAGAAATACGGCCAAAAAGTTAAATAATGAAATAAAATTTAAGAAATCTCTAAAAAGCGGACTGTGTACTAGACATGATAAGCGCTAGGGGAAAGAAAGAATTACCGCAACGAATTTCTGTGTCGACTTCTACAGGAGGTAGTAGTAGGAATGATCAATATTTCAAGCAAAACAACTTCATATGGATGTGTGCGTTATTCCCAATAGTTTGTGAGACAGAATACATTTTAAGTTCTTTGAGATAAAACCTGGCCGGCGCCCGGCCGTCGGTAGAGTCTAAGTCCATACCGATCGCGATATAGTACAAATGACATGGCCACGCTGACAATTCTCTAAGTCTAGTTATTTATCAAACTGGCAACACTGTAGGGTGCGTCACTTATTGAAGGAAGTCCTGTCTCGCTTTTGTTTGAATGCCCCTTATACTTCTGCATTCTCAAGGTAGTCATGAAATTTATTTGTACGTGGCACAAGAGTGCATATAAACACAGTCCACTTCGAGGTGCAAAGTGTTCGATATATTTTTCTGTTTCGTGACTTCTTTATCCTGAACGGTTAATAGCCAATAAAAATCCATCTAAATTGGCGAATATCTGTAAGGAGTCTGTTATTACATTTTTAACTGTTAGGAAATGGGCAGCTGAATTAAACATGACATGTTTATACAGAAACGTTTGGTAAAGGCAGTGTGGAAGTATCCTCAATGCGATGAATTTACTTTTGTCTCCTGAATCACATTGACTTTCCAAGCAACGGTCTGGCCGGCCGCTGTGGCCGAGCGGTTCTAGGCGCTTCACTGCGGAACCGCGCTGCTGCTACGGTCGCAGGTTCGAATCCTGCCTCGGGCATGGATGTGTGTGTTGTCTTCAGGACGTATGTATTGTATTGTACTATATGTTAACCGGGGACCTAGAAACGATGGAGAGGCTCCGTCCCCACCGCAGCCGCAGAGGTCCACAACCCCACGACGACTATCGCAGTCCACTTCAGCCCTCCGCCGCCCCACACCGAACCCAGGGATATTGTGCGGTTCGGCCCCCGGTGGACCCCCTAGGGAACGTCTCACACCAGACGAGTGTAACCCCTATGTTTGCTTGGTAGAGTAATGGTGGTGTACAGGGCGTACGTGGAGAAGTTGTTTGTACAACAATCGTCGACATAGTGTAACTGAGGCGGAATAAGGGGAACCAGCCCGCATTCGCCGAGGCAGATGGAAAACCGCCTAAAAACCATCCACAGACTGGCCGGTTCACCTGACCTCGACACAAAACGTGCCGGAGACCAGGCGCTCCTTCCCGCCCGGAAAGCCGGTCCTTAGGTTAGTTAGGTATAAGTAGTTCTAAGTCTAGGGGACTGATGACCTCAGATGTTAAGTCCGATAGTGCGTAGAGGCATTTGAGGCAACGGTCTGTTGTAACCGCACCTTCTCAACACGTGTAGTTTCGATAGTTTCCACCTTCTTGGGTATTTCAATACGTTGTCACTAGACGTACATAGAAATAATTTCTTTGTAATTTTTTATCTCTCATTAAATTCGCAAATAAAGGAAATATTCCCAATCAGAGAAACCGGTTTTATGTGTAATGTTTACTTAGTTAAGAAATAAAATGTTCTGACAACAAAAATCAGCAACTGGAATAAGGTTAGTGAAGCAGATCTCAGCTTTTCCAAACACTGCCACGAGTTTCTTTTGTTAATTATAGTATGGCGTAATTGTATTGTGGATTTCCATAGCACATTTAATTTTCCTCGCCAACGACATTGCTATACAAAACGAAACAAAACACCAATGTAGGCGCAGCTTCTGCAGTGCTTCCCTACACCCGCCAGGGACCCTGTGTTCATTTTCAGAATTTTATTGGATCTCGAGAGCAGTTATTACGTATCTTGTACGAAAGTGATCTACACAGCCTTGTTTAACAAATCATCAAAGGAACAGTAAATCTGATTTAAGCCTGAACACGATGCTGCCTGAGCCTCACAGCCCCACATCCAAATTTAGCAAGCCGCGCGGGGTAGCCGCCCGGTCTGAGGCGTCTCGTCACGGTCCGCGCGGCTGCTCCCGTAGGAGGTTCGAGTCCTCCCTCGGGCATGGGTGTGTGTGTCGCCCTTAGCGTAAGTTAGATTAAGTTGTGTGTAAGCTTAGGGACCGATGATCTCAGCAGTTTGGCCCCATAAGACCTTACCACAAATTTCCAAATTTAGGAAGACCTTGAGTAAAGAAGGCCGCAGCTAGCGCCCAATGTTTGAGGTGTTTGAAATTAAAGTTTTTAAATTTCTCTGGCATTTCCATGTTTGACAGAACATTATAAAGAATGATCGAATTGGAATCAGATTTCTTTCCTGACATAAATGGTTTTATTGCGACTCCACCACACGTTCTATACGTCGAATTTGAAAATAAAATACTCGTTGGTCATTATCTTCGGCATAACATCGGATGAACTTCAAAGAAGAAAGTTGGAACCACACTGACGAAGAAAAGAAGATATCGCAACGCCAACAACGAGTGGCGCGATATAAATGAAAGTTGGCAGGCGCGTTTCTACTTGAGTCTACACGAAATTCGCACCAGTCGCAAAAGGGTGCAAACTAGGTTTGCTTTGAGCGGACGCTGTAAAGATCGTGAGCTTTAGTTACCTTTGAGACTGGGCGTGGAGAATTGATGTTGGTCGAGAATGCCTTCTGGGGGACAAATACGCCATTAACAAAAATGGCTCTGAGCACTATACGACTTAACTTCTGAGGTCATTAGTCGCCTAGAACTTAGAACTAATTAAACCTAACTAACCTAAGGACATCACACACATCCATGCCGGAGGCAGGATTCGAACCTGCGACCGTAGCGGTCACGCGGTTCCAGACTGAAGCGCCTAGAATCGCACGGCCACACCGGCCGGCACGCCATTATCAACACGCCGCTGAGTTTCAACGATTTCGTTTAATACGGCTATGAGAGGCTGGATGTTCCTTCCCCAATAATGGAGAAAGACTTGACAAGAATGTAGCCACTGTACATGATTGCTGGCAGCGGTGCTAATGAGAATGTACGGTCGCAAGAAGACCGGTCTCTGGACGGCCACGTGGCACTACCGAGAGGCTAGGCGTACGGTTCTGGCGCTTTGTACTGAATCTGCAGCACCAATTTGAACAGCAGTTGGAAGTACAACGATGCAACGAACTGTTACAAATTGGTTAGTTCAAGAACAGGTCCGACTCAGACGCACTTCACCGTGCAAGCGAGAGCTCGTTGGAAACAGGGTGGAGGTCTGCTGTATTTTCTGATGAGAGCTGGATCTGGCTCGATGTCAGTGATGGTGGTGTGTTGGTTAGAAGAAGATCAGTTGAGGGCCCGGGACCAACGCGTCTGCGATGTTGATACACTTGACCTACACCTGAAAATTTGTACTTCAGTCTGGTGATTCGACCTGTTGTGCTGCGGTTCACGAACAGCATTCCAAGGGGTGTTTTCCAATGGGATAACGCTAGCCCACATACCGCTGTTCTAACCCAACATGCTTTACAGAGTGTCGACATGTTGCCTTGGCCTGCTCCATCACCAGATCTGTCTGTAATCGAGGACATATCAGACATCATGGGACTACAACTTTAATGTCATCTACAAACAACATCAAACGTTCCTATAATGACCTCTCAAATGCAACAGGCATGGAATTCCATTCCAAAACTGACATCTTGCACCTGTACAACATAACGCATGCACTTTTGCATGCTTACTTTCAATATTCTGGCAGTTACACCGGTTACTGATATACCATCATTTCACATTTGCAATGTCTTGTCTCACGCTGACATTAATCTGCGATCTTGGAATGTTAATCGCTTAAATACGTTACCCAGACAAATGAATTCACGCAATAACAATACTCTACATTCATTATTTTTTCGGTGTTGCGACTTTTTTTTCCGTCTGTGTGTATTTGCCTTGCACTGAGAGGATGACAACAGTTGATGTGATTTCTGTGGCTAGCAATAATTTGTGGCAGTGAAACGAAGCGCACCGGCGCTGAACTACAGTCCCTAACATTGTTACCTAACCACGACATCTCTGAAATTTACACATAATGTCTTATAAAAGGTTTTTGACGTTTACTTTCTGTAAGACCAAGATCACTGGACAGACTTGTGAGACAGTAGCTCCATGTATCATCGCAATGGTGCACGGGCACCCACCACCTCTTTATCGTCACGATGCCCACGCGTGCTTCGATAACAAACTCCCCCCCCCCCCCCTCCCCCGTTCCCCTCTTCCCGACGTGACCTAACAATAAAGTGAATGTGCAGATATTGGCAGTGACGAACTGCTACGACAGGTACAATCGACATACATACAGTATTATGTTAAACCCTGGCGATTTATTTCATCAGAGATTTATGAAAAGCACTGTTGCGCCCGTGTTTAGAAGCCATGAAGAACCCCACATACTCTGTCAGATACATCATTCAAATACCTACGACTATCAACGTATATGGCAGAATCACGTAAGTTCTGTTGGATGAAAAGTAAATAAAAGGTGTCGATTCATTGGTATAGCTTCAAAGCAGTAATTTGCCTTTAAAAGAGATTATTTACATAATGCACTGCAACAAATACAGGAAGAATGTACAAAGAAAATCACACGCTTATTAGACTAGGGAGAGAGCGTAACGGAAATCCTGAAGAGACTGAATTGCTAGACAGTTGAAGAAAGACATCTTATACTTCACAGCTTATTTCTAGGAACCATTTAGTATCCTTTTCCTTAGAATCTAATTGACGGACATCTTAGAAATCGTAAAGAGAAAATCAGAATAACAACAGCTTGCATAGAAAAGGCTTAAAGATACAATTATTTCTACTCTTCATCCATCAATGGAACCAGAGTGAAGCTTAATGTACGGCACAGTAAAAAGTACCATAAACCGTACACTTCGCAGTTGTGATTCGCAGAGCACCAATATAGATGTATACTGAGGTGAGCAGTCACGCAGTGGCGATATACACATGGCGGTAGTATCGCGTACACAAAGTATAAAAGGGCAGTGCATTGGAGGAGCTGTCTTTTGCAGTCAGGTGATTATGGCCGCACGACGGGAATTAATAGATTTTGAAGGCCGAAAGATTGTTGGAATTAGAGGCATGGAACATTCAGTTTCGAAAATCGTTAGGGAGTTCAATATTCCGCGATCCACGGCCTCCAGACTGTGTCGAGACTAGCAGATTTCAGGCATTACCTCTCACCATGAACGACGCAGTGGCCGACTGCCTTAACCTAACGACCGAGAGCAACGGCGTTTGCGTAGAGTTCTCCGTGCTAACATACGAGGGTTATTCCAAAAGTAAGGTCCGATTCGCCGTAACTATTGAAATTTGGCGCCAATGACAAAACACGCATGCGCGCCGACTCCCGGCAAGCCTTGCGCGTCAAACGCCGCCATTCGCTTTGTTACTGTTGCTGAGTGTAGTTCACAGTGTCACTTTACAATGTTTAAGACAATTGATCAGCCCGCCGATTGTGAAGTAAGGGCAGTGATACGGTTTTTGTCTGCAAGAAACAATTCAGTGGCGGAAATCCATCGGCAGATTACTGAAGTGTACGGTCCTAACATAATGAGCGACAGTAAAGTGCGCAAATGGGTGCGAGCTTTTAATGAAGGACGGGATAATGTGCACGATGAACCACGGTGTGGCCGACCATCAGTGATTTCAGACGATTTGGTCAATGCGGTTGACAAAAAAATTCGTGAAGATCGCCGATTCACTATTACAGACGTAGACATGCATTTTCCGAATGTGAGTAGAACAACTTTGTACAGAATTGTGTCTGAACATTTGAAGTTTCACAAATTGTGTGCCCGTTGGGTCCCCAGGCTGCTTACTGAGCCCCAACGAATGAAAAGAATGGCTTTTGCTCTTGATTTTTTTGAGCGATATCATAAGGAAGGTGACAGTCTTTTAGACAATGTTGTCACAGGGGATGAGACATGGGTTTCTCACATCACTCCAGAGTCTAAACGTCAGTCAATGCAATGGCGTCACACGTCATCGCCAGTCAAGGTCAAGGCAAAGCAGACAATCTCAACACGTAAGGTTATGGCGACTGTGTTCTGGGATAGACGTGGAGTATTGTTAGTCGACTTTATGGAGAGAGGAACAACGATTAATAAAGCCGCCTACTGCGCTACCCTGACTAAACTTCGACGTGCAATCCAGAATAAGCGACGTGGTCTTTTGTCGTCTGGAATCTTGTTGTTGCATGACAATGCCAGACCCCACACTGCAAATGAAACGCAAGCTCTGATCAAGAAATTTGGATGGGAACAGATGGACCATCCTCCTTACAGTCCGGACCTGGCGCCAAGTGATTTCCACCTGTTCCGTTACTTAAAGGAGTTTTTCGGCGGCAAGCGCTTCGACACAGATGATGAAGTGAAAGAAGCAGTTAAGGACTGGTTATCGTCACAGGCGGCCGATTTCTATAACATGGGCATTCAAAAGCTTGTTGAACGATGTGACAAATGTTTAAATAAGTATGGAAGTTATGTAGAAAAATAGATAAAGATGTAAGGAATGTAAATAAAACAATTGTTTTGAAAAAACATTTTAGTTTTGATTTTTTTTTTATAACCGGACCTTACTTTTGGAATAACCCTCGTACAAGCAGTACGACGTGAAATAAGGGCAGGAACCAATGTGGAACGAACGACGAACGTATCCGTCACGACTGTGCGGTGAAATTTGGCGTTGATGGGCTACGGTAGCAGACGGCTGACGCGACTGTATTTGCTAACAGCACGACATCACCTTGCAGTGACTCTCCTGGGCTCGTGACCATGTCAGTTCGATCCTATACTACTGGAAAACCGGGAAAACCGTGGCGTGGTAAGGTGAGTCCCGATTTCAGTTGGTAAGAGCTGATGGTAGGTTTCGTGCGTGGCGCAAAACCCACGAAGCCCTGAACCCAACTTTTCAACAAGTCACTGTGGAAGCTGTTGGTGGCTCCATAATGGTGTGGACTGTGTTTAAACGTAACGTATAGAAAATGCAAAGATTAATCAGTAAATATTTGTTTGGTTAGCTGTTATTGCTCTGCTGTTCTTTTTTGTAATTATAGTATTACGAGAATTCAAGAAACAACGATAAGAATTCTGAATGACCCTAGGATACACTGTGAAAATGCAGTAATCCGTTTGTAGCTAATTTGATTCAGCGTATACAGTACAAATGAGAATTTAGGCACGAAAATATGTATTTTAAATAATCCGGGAGTGCAATAAAAATACATTAACGTAAATTTTTTTCGTATGGCATGATGTACAACTGATTTTTTACTTCGAAAAATCAACAGCCGACAACATCAGCTGAGTCTCAAACCGTGAATTTTCTGTACCATAGACAGACGAGCACTGGCAATAATAACAATAATCATTTAATTACTGAATAATGCTGCAGGAAATCAGGACTAATCACAGGATTATTTTTATATGTAAAATTGTATAACCACTTAGGAATGAAAAACAAAAAGCTCTACTTTATAGACGTATATGATTTTATCTTATGACCCCCTCACATATCTTTACGTGCAGCCCGCTATTTGGCGAGACAGGAAGGTGAACTAGACCACACTGATTAAAACTGCGTGCCGGACTGAGACTCGAACTCGGGAACTTTGCCTTTCGCTGGCAAGTGCATTACCAACTGAGCTACCCAAGCACGACTCACGACCCGTCCTCACAGCTTCAATTCTGCCAGTACCTCGTCTCCTATCTACTTAACTTCACAGAAGCTCTTCTGTGAACCTAGCAGGACTAGCACTCCTGGAAGAAAGGATAGTGCCTGGGGTATGTTTCCAGAGTGAGATTTTCACTCTGCAGCGGAGTGTGCGCTGATATGAAACTTCCTGGCAGATTAAAACTGTGTACCGGACCGGGACTCGAACTCGGGACCTTTGCCTTTCGCGAGCAAGTGCTCTACCAATCTCATTCTGGAAACATCCCCCAGGCTGTGACTAAGCCAAGTCTTTGCAATATCCTTTCTTCCAGGAGTGCTAGTTCTGCTAGGTTCGCAGAAGAGCTTCTGTGAAGTTTTTGAAGGTAGAATACAAGGTACTGGCAGAATTGAAGCTGTGAGGACGGCTTATGAGTCGTGCTTGGGTGGCTCAGTTGGTAGAGAGCTTGCCTGCGAAAGGCAAAGGTCCTGAGTTCGAGCCTCGGTCCGGTACACAGTTTTAAACTGCCGGGAAGTTTTATATCAGCGCACACTCCGCTGAAGAGTGGAAATGTCATTCCAGACCCCACTGAATCCGCGCGGTGATGCAACGACCGTTGGTCTGGCACACCTGCCAGCCTGAGCGCGGATTTTAGGCAATTTTACAGCAAATGCTTGGCTAGTCCCCCACTTTCCATCTCAGAAAACGTGGTGCACAAACAGTTGCAATACGATAACTCATAGTACCAAGTTTACAATGTTCGCAACCAGATTGCGCACACGAGTTATGTCCCATATATAGTTAACTGGTAACGTTTACGAGAACAACTGAAACCTGCCATTAACCATAAATAAGAATAAATTTGCAAATCATGAAAAAGAAGCAACCCCATGGGAGGGGATAAACACTAAAATGAAAGAGAGAAATTTTGAATTTGTACATCGTATATTTTTATCAAAGTATGCAATAAATTTCCGAAAACCGTCGAAGTTTCAATATTAGTTTTCTTTATTACTCAATGTCTACTTTCGAGCCTAAATTCATTATGAAATGATCCAATAAGCTATGCAATGGCACTCATTACGACAGCGACATGACTGTTCATTCTAGACAAACACATCTTGTAAGGCAGTACAGGGCTGAACCTCGTTCACCTAACTCTTCTAGTGAACAAGTTCAGTCCTGCACTGCTTTACAAGACGAGTTTAACGAGAATGAACAGTCATGTAGCTGTCGTAACGTATGCTACTGCATAGCTTATTGGATGATCTGATAGTGATAAAGAAAAATTTAATACTGCAACTTCGACGGTTTTTGCAATTTCTTGCATAAATTGTTAAAGCATACAGTTGTTGATGTCACTGCTATCAGAATACTGGAAGTTAGTAAACATTGTATGTTTATGTGTTCTATTTTTCCGGGATAGGAAGTTGGGCCGCTCTTGGCTACTAGTTGCCTGGCCACAAAAGTGGTCAGGTGGTTAATCCACTAATAACGTACACTATTATACATAATTGTGGAAGTTTCGTCACTGTTCGTCCAAAATTTAGTGCTTCAAAACTTCAGCGCCCTAGACTGTTGTCTGGTTCAGCCACAGTAAGGCGCGTTTGTTATAAATAGCAGACTGGAAATTGGCAGTAGATATTTGTACAGGATACTCACAAGCTACCGGCGAATCCTGCCGCCTTGTTTTCGATGATGGTGGGCTCCGGCGGCTTGCACATGATGATGAGTTCCTGGTCCGACATCATCACCACGCCGGGGAACTGCGGGAACCAGATGCGCACGTGCACGAAGCCCTGACAACACACGAGAAAACGTTACTCGTCAGGCACTGTATCGACAGCCTCCTCGAGAGACAAATTCTTTGGCCTAACAATGACCGAAAGGAAACGGAGCACTAGCTAATACCTGAAAGGGAGGTGAAATAGCCAACGCAGCTTCCTGGCTTTTATTTTAGAACTCAGTGACTTTGAACGTCTACTAGTCACCGGAGTAACAAATCCCTAAGGGAAATATCAATCATTGTAAAGCTGCCCAAGTCGACCTTGGCGATGTGATTGTGAAGTGAAAGAGGGAAGCAACAGCCACAGATTAGCCAGTTTTGTTTTACATACTGGACACTGCATATACTTTCACCTTAGAGACAGTTCTGCGACTTTCTGAATTACTGTAACACGATGGTAATCTGAATATTTTATCTACAAGGTTTGTAGCTACTCTTCGTGAATGCTCGCTTTGCTGGACTTAAAGCTGCGGTTTGGTTTCCAGTCTTTTGAATTATCGCCAGCACAGTACTGAGGACATGGGAACACGTTTTCTTCATGTTTTGAACGTTATTGTCAACTGTTGAACTTTATTGCCTACTGCACTGTGTGTGTGTGTGTTTTACTGTTTAGTTATATTGAAAGTTGTTCATTTCAAGCTTCATTTTTTTGCTCATAATTATTTTGCTTTTCTTCAATTGCAGCCGGCCGCAGTGGCCATGCGGTTCTAGGCGCTTCAGTCTGGAACCGCGCGACCACTACGGTCGCAGGTTCGAATCCTGCCTCGGGCATGGATGTGTATGATGTCCTTAGGTTAGTTAGGTTTAATTAGTTCTAAGTTCTAAGGAACTGATGACCTCAGATGTTAAGTCCCATAGTGCTCAGAGCCATTCTTCAATTGCAAGATGTCATTACAATGCTTCGGGTCTTTCTAGTAGTCGAAATAGGCGCTTTGAGCAATATCTTTCTGTCTCCACTGATGCATTTCGTATTTTTGGAGGTCGGTTTAGGTCATAAGGGAACGAGAAACGTTCGCTGCTTAGGAACCACAGGGTGTATTCACCATTCTGGCGCTGATTCTTGTCAAATTCTGTTCTGTTTGACTTGGGAGGCAGTTTGGCTTTGCCTGGTGTCGGTGTGAATTGGTTCGGAGTTTCTACAATGATGAAGAAAGTGGATGAGATGTTTTTAGCTACTTGCTGTGGTGACTGTTAGGCGATGTTCAGGTTGTTTCAGAAGTGCATTCTAAGTATCTACCCAGTTAACTTGCGGTCACTCCGCATTCATACTCGAAATATCATTTCGCGTGGTGAAATGCAAGCTCAGAAGTTGCTCCTTTTCGTTAAATGGAAGGTGATTATGGACCTAATATCATCATTTGAATCCATCGTGCTATGAATTCAAAATTATCATTCTCTCCTACACTGTAAAAGACTTATTGTTTTATTAGCATTTGTATATTGATAATATATGATTCCGTTAACTCTTTGCGAGAATCCTACTTGTATTTGCCACTTTGAGGACACATGTGGGCTTTATAAATCAGTTGCATTCTTTTGAGAACCATATACCTACGTATTTATAATATTTCGCTCTGAATTATTTCCTCCAAACCAAGTAATTTCATTTACTATCCTTACGTAATGCAGCTAGATACTGTCACATCGCCATATTATGCAAACGTGTTGCAGCCAGGTTCATCACATAAATACTCGGATATGAAAAGAACAGTTAAATAAATTAATTGCATTCTAGAGCTGCAAACCATTAGCAGGATTTATGTTACTAATGGAGAAAAGTAATTCGTCGCCTATTGTGAAAAATCGTGTTGAGTTGTGAATACAGTGTTTTGTGATCTGACACATTAGTGAGATATATCGTGTAACACGCGGCAGCGAAGGGCTTTCTAATAGAAAATTAGGTGATTATGTTTTGAAGTTGTTTTCTGATCACAGTGTCAACAGCTATATATCATACGAGATGACAGTTTGTCTGGAATGGTTTACCATAATGAGCGGCTTTTGATGCCTGAACACGTGATTGAAAAGTTAATCTTTGGCTACCAGAGGATGCATTGGGAGTAGATGACAGAGACAGGGAGTCGGCCGATGGTATGGGTATGTTGTGCAGGAGGAGCTTTGATGGCGGACGTGCTGAATAGAGAATGAATTTCATTAGAGATGCTCCCTGGTGTGACTGAGAAAAGAGAATGATTTTGAGGTGATTTCATAGAAACGGCACATTTGAGAAAGGTAACATCAATACAGTTCTTATTTGCTGCAAGGGATAATCGCGAAGTATTGGAGTGTAAACACTACATTTTGTTCAATAATATCTACGTTTTGGTTCCCAGAGCAACTTATTGGTCAAGTGTTCAGAATCTTAATTATTATTCGTCACCCTCCACTTCCAGTCAAAGCATGTTATAGGAAAAGTAAAGAGTAATTTTTAACTTCAAACTATTTGTCTGAATCACTTCTCATTGTGTATGACAATGCTAAGAAAAGATCATAGTTTCATGTTAATCTGATTCACTTCCATGTTATTAAAGAGATTCGAATACCACCTCAGTTTAAAATAAACCTTTTCATTTACCTACTAACATTTCACTAACTTTATCTCTACAATTTGAACACTAATCGTAACATTACTGCCCAGTCATGCCTTGCACTATTGCGTGGACAGTTAGCTGCATTTTTAGAAATATAACAAAACTCTCATTTGGCAAACCAAACTGAAGTAAATCATAAAGCAATTATCCACGCAGCACTTTACTTCAGAATCATGCAGTTCAGAACTATACATTCTTACGCATGAACGAGACAGAGCAGAGCTGACTCAGTGATGGATCCAGGATTTTGTTTTGGGACGGGCTTGACCCAACTGAGAGTAGGCTTTCTCAAGGTAAACATTAATGTACTAAAAAGCACACACGATTTTATTTTGCTCCTTTAACGCATAGCGAGTCTCCTCGGATAACGCTTGGCAAATTCTTCAATGACTTCGACAGGTTGTAGGCTGCCAGATATATCTCGGCGAATACACATGACAGCCATACCATTCAACCTGTCATCCGTCATTGTCGTACGAAGCTACGACTTTATCAGTTTAAGCGAAGAGAAGCTACGCTCCACTCTACAAGTAGATACTGATAATATAGCGAGAATCTGTAACAGAATTTTTATAGTGAGGAAAAATTCATTTGTCTCTTGATGTGCCTCTCCTGCTGTTTGGCGGGGGGAGGGGGAGGGGGGGGAGCTTCCTGTCTCTCCAGAGCCCCTTCCAAACAGTTATTTCTCCCAATAACGAGAGAAAATGAGGCACGTCGCTGCTGTAAAAACGTGCAGCTGCCACTAAAGAGTTCAGATTTTCTGTTTTTCTGATGGCACTTGGTATAAAGATGAACGGGTCGAGAATTGAAGAGTGCTCTGCTCTCGAAAAGCGACTCCTCAACTGTCCCAATACAAAATCGTTGAAAGGAAGGAATACATTCAATCTGAAACAAAACGCGACATTACATTATTCTCTAATTCGAAAGAACAGAAAAGAAAGAAATGCTATATCAAGCAAAAAGCGTGTGTAGGTATTAAAGGTTTATTTTACCAGTAGTATTCCTTAGCATCAGGTGCTTCTATATTTGAGCGATGAGCAGAACGTTTAGCGATTCTGGGTGCCTGCACTGGGATGTCCAAAGGTTCTACGATATGACACCCCTCTTGGAAAATTTCTTCATATTTCGTTTCTCTGGATCGTTCCAGTGTTCTTATTACACTGTCTACCATCTCATAGCAAAGGTTGAGATCTAATGCAACAGCCTGAAGTTGCCGTGAAAGCGGAACAGTAATTTCAAATACAGCGGCGGTTACCGTCAAAGTTACGACAAAGTCATATCGTTGAATAGAAGCCAGCAGACTTGCACTTTCCGATGACTTAGAAGTTCTGTCCATTTCTTCAAGGAGCAGGCCGGTGTGGCCGAACGGTTCTAGGCGCTTCAGTCTGGAACCGTGCGACCGATACGGTCGCAGGTTCGAATCCTGCCTCAGACATGGATGTGTGTGATGTCCTTAGGTTAGTTAGGTTTAAGTAGTTCTATGGTCTAGGGGACTGATGACCTCAGATGTTAAGTCCCATAGGGCTCAGAGCCATTTGAACCATTTGAATTTCTTCAAGGAACTGTACGATAGAGTCAAAGAGCTCTTTGAATTGAAGGAGTGCATCATGCCTTTCAAGCCATCATGTATCACTAAGACTTCGTAACTTAACTCCTTTCACCACTGGTTGTTTTTCAAGGATAGCTCGCTTGATAAGTTCCAACCTTTGTGCTTACTACCGCACAAAATTGGTAACAGGGCTTACAACTCCCATCATATTGCGAATACTAGGTAAGCTGCAGGCCCTAGCGATAGCTAGGTTTAGTTTATCTGCTGCACAGTGCATGTAAGTCGCTAACAGTTGGAGCTGCTTTATTCGGGATTGGACGCCACAGAATTTTCCAGACATGTTGGCACCTCCATCATAACCTTGACCTGGTTCAAATGGCTCTGAGCACTATGGGACTTAACATCTGAGGTCATCAGTCCCCTAGAAGGTAGAACTACTTAAACCTAACTAACCTAAGGACATCACACACATCCGTGCCCGAGGCAGGATTCGAACCAGCGACTGTAGCAGTCGCGCGGTTCCGCACTGAAGCGCCTAGAACCGCTCGGCCAGTGGCCGGCATATCCTTGACCTTTCAAATGCTTAACTTGTAGGCCGACTTGACTTAATTCTTGAACGATTTGATCGCTTAATGCAGCACCAGTCATGTCAGTTGCGGATAGAAAGCACATGAAGTCTTCGTCTATTGTGTTTTTTAATTTATTCAGGTACATGATACATACACACTGAGCTGTTCTGTACCACTGGCACACGTGTCGCCAAGGACAGCATAGTATTTTGCTTCTTTGAATTTGTCGTGTACCTTTTTCATAATGACAGAATGGCAACAATCATTCAGCTGATTCTGAGTTGTTTTGCTCAGATATGTAGCATATTTTGGCGCTGTCTCTAAATGTTTTTGGAGTGACAAATCACCTGAGTAAATGAGAAATTTTAAAAGTGCTCGAAATTTCTTGGCTGATTTCATCACCGTCATCTCGGTGGTCTCTTAACGGTATGTTTTCTCGACCACATAAAATGATCGTCTTTGCTATAGGAATCAGCCTCTCTCTGTTTGATTTAATCATTTTACGTTTCTCAATTTCGATTAAATTATTTACAGCTTTTTCAGAGTTTTCATATGAACTTTTGAAATGTGTGCTTTTTAAAACTGCCATTTTGTAATAATATGTAGCAGAATAGTTTCAGAAGATTTGTAGTGGTTTTTTTGTATTTGCAAAGTGGACGAGTGACCTTAGAGCCACGTAATGCTTGCCCCCACTATCTGGACCAGAAAATAGTACGCAAGGCAAACAATATACACTGTTCTGTTGTTGGCTATAGACTATCCAGGAGTATTCCTTTAGCCAACCAGAACGGAACTTTCTTTTTGTCCACCCTCTGTCTGTTCCGGATATTCATAATTACGAGGTTGTTCTGAAGACTCCGTCAGATGTTTATATTTTTCCTCGTCACTGAGTACTTTTCCTGCCACATAAGAAATATCAAAATGATTTTCAGCGCAAGTAGTCGATGTTCTAGCCACTCCCACAGACACTGGTTCCGGTTCTGTAACAACAGCAAACAAAAACGACAAGTCGTACGCGAATCAGATAATCATACATAAGCAAATCAACGACTTACCAACAACTAAAATAACTCTTGAGAACTATATTACAGGGTTATTTAAAAAGACCAATAATCATTTAAGGGTTCAAAATAAACCTCATTAATATGAAGCTTTTCTTTTGTTATGGGACAAACTTGAAATCAGCTAGCCCTTGTAAAAGTTACATACAAACTAACCTACTCGACCAAAATGTATGAACCAGTTGATTTTTCGAGATTTTGAAGTTGGTCCCACAGTAAAAGTTGTTCTTATTGATGAGTACTTTTACCCATTAAAAGATTATTTACAAATTTTAGGTAAATATTGTCGCATGAAAGTATGAAATTCACGGCAACACTGGCATGCGCGCGAAGAAATCTAGCTTAAAAAGAATTCGAAACCGAACAAACCCGATCACTGATATTAGATTACATCATTTACACTAAATATTACTCCACGCTGCCCATTGTAGGGTAGGCAGAGAGGATCGAGTGCTCAGAGGATTTTTGTTGCCAACAGTGAAATGAGATTTCCCGCTAAAGAACTCATTCAAACCACTATAAACCGCTACATTTTTTATCGTGGCTTTAACAAAACCATTAGATTGTAATTTTTTAAGCATTGAGTATGCCGAGTAACCAAAAGTATGAGACAATTCAATTTATCCCTTTGTTTAAAGCTAGAACAATATTATGAAATATGGCACAGCGAGAAAATGAAGAGCTCAGGGTTATCAACGTCTTCCTCGACAGAAGGTTCAGCACCAGAGGCAGAGGTATTAGCGCATAAAGTACGTTCAGATGCTTTACATTTCGTTAACAGTTCCTATTAGGTCATATGAAAGTGAATGAAACAGCTGTTAATTGATGGTCTATTACCACTATCGGTTTCGCTGCGTTAAAGCAACATCTTTGGATGTAAGTAGTGTCACATAAATTAGCACATGGAGACACCCCAACGTTCGTAGTCAGAGAATCCAGGGCCATGAAGAGGGGAAATGCTCAACGAATAAAAATCGGCGAAACATTGAGGCGAATAGAGCAGGGTCGTTGACGTCAGTTGAAGCACTTCACACCAGAAATTAACAGCGCTGTTGCGGACCATTTGACAAGAGTTGAATATTGTCATTGAAAATCAGTTTTTTGTTGTTGTGCCAGGATCAATATTACACGACTGAGGGAGAGGAATCAATGACTCTTTAACGACACGAAGAGCTTTTGACACTGAAAGAAGTGAAATTCTCCTCAAAATTTCATTGTGTCTGGAAGCCGTTGCAACAACTGTATTATTAATTGGTACACAAACTGATGCATCTCAGACGTAGGACATGTTATTGTTCTGGGTATGATTAAGATTTTCTCAATTCATTAATCTTATTTTCCAACTAATATCCTCGATACGTTTTGGGATTAAGTGGTTTTCAAAGTCTAAATTTAATTTTCTTTCCATAGGAAGTGTAAGGACAAAAACTTTTTTATTAAGAATTCTGTTACCACAACGTGGTTATTTAATAGTTTACACGGATCCTCTGTGTTGGGTTCAAAATGTTATTAACCAGATGCAAATTTGGAAGAATCGTCTTGGAAAACATTTAAATACGCCTAATTGGATTCATCAGAAAACAATGAAAAGAGCATTTATGCACTGTAACAATTGTCTATGATTCGCGTTATTTCAATGTGCGTTCTAAGCTGGTCTGCAGTTCTTTTTACCGCAGGCTCAATGGACAACCATCGTATATCACATGCACGTGGAATTTTAGGGCGTTCTGCTCCTTTGACAGTCTGATAAATATCGCTATTCAACTGTTGGCGAGTTGAAGAATGCAAAAACCAATTATATATTTCCTTAACTAAGAAGTCCAGACTTCATGGAGCGTACCACTTGCAGCAGAAGTAGGAAGTTGAACTGGCTTACACATTTTATAACAATCAAATCCAGAATTACGTTTTTCAAAATTTGATTGACACCATTGTGAACACCTACAATTACATTCGTATTGTCTGTGCCTATACCTTGCAGCTTGTTTGGATCTAATTTCAATTCTTGAGGCGTGTCTTTAATTGCTGTCACACTACATTGTGCATTATAATGTTCGAGATCGGCTTATTTTAAAAACGTTGAAATGATCGCATTGGTTGCAGCACTCTAATATATTTTTGTTATTCCTAAAAATTTGGTCACGCTATTGACTGTTGATTAATTAATTATAATGATATACATGCTGTCACCGATATCGTGCCCCAAATTTTCCACAAAATACCGCCTCATTACATGTTTTATAGCTGCACTACTATGTGTTTTAAGTTTTCTGTCTGTGAATTTACTCTTGCACAAATCAGTTAAATGATGACATGACATGATCGGACAATGGGTGGAAACAAATAATGCAAGAAAATGCTCAGCTTGATTCACTTCTGAATACTCTTTCACAGTTTTGAAAGGTATTTTTGTTTGTTGACAGTGGTGCTGCCTCTGTCTTGTGCCTTTTTTTTGCGTCACTGTGGCTTATTATTGCGGCAGAACACGCGAACAAAATATTACGGCAAAATTTACAATATGCTCTTATGTCATCGCTTTGAATTCTTTCTAGCCAGTCTGCAAATTTACTACTGTGTAGCGATTCTGCACGAAATTTCCTGGTATACTGTCCCTTTACTTCAATATGTTTAGCACGAAAACAACAGCAAATGATTTGAGAAACACCACATACAGGCGGCAGTTAGCCAGTGTGCTGTGATCGTTTGTTGAGGAAGCCGTTTTGGGCACTGTTGATAGCCACTCTTTGTATTCAGTTTCATTTACAATAGTCAGCTCTCGTTTAGAGTAATTCGCACCACACATATCGAAAAAAATTTGCACCGTTAATGTTCGTATTCAAAAGTAGCCTAGCGCATGTTATTCTATCTCAGAATAAATTGGTGACACTGTAATCATAATTTCGAATATTTGCTTCCACATTGCTAGCAATACATTGAAACACAATATGCTTGTAGAAAAATAATGTAAATGTTCATTACCGGCCGCGGTGGCCGAGCGGTTCTAGGCGTTTCAGTCCGGAACCGCGCGACTGCTACGGTCGCAGGTTCTAATCCTGCCTCGGGCATGGGTATTTATGATGTCCTTATGTTAGTTCGGTCAAAGTAGCTCTAAGTTCTAGGGGACTGATGACCTCAGATGTTAAGTCCCATAGTGCTCAGAGCCATTTGAACCATAAATGTTCATAGTACAGCTACAGTATACAAACTATACAGTAATGGTAATAAGAAACATTGTTAAGCAAGAGGTATTGTTGCATACAGTCTCAAAATTTTGGCACGTAACTTTGAAATGGTTTAGGAAATATTGATTTAATTATTCTTACAAATCTAGATTCAGTGATTACAGCTAAGAGGGACATCCTCATTTGCACTGCCTAGGGCTATAAGCCATAAACGAGAATACCTCATCATTGTTGGAGATTCCCTTGTTGGAATATTACTTATTGTTTAATATTTGAGCAGTTAGTTGTGCAAAATTCATTTCCGTCGTCCCTACGTTAACCAAGCGTGTGTGTCTCTGACTATTCCATTAAATATTCGTGGCCAGACAGCGTTTTCAGTTTGTTTTCTGGACCATAAAAGCATATATGTTGCAGCTTAGCTTAATGGTTCAGGGCTTTACTTAATTACAGACGGTGTTAGTAGTTTAGATCGTAACACACACACACACGCACACACACACACACAACTTACAAGGGTGATATAAGGGGCGATCAGAATGTATCCGTTTGAAGTCGATGCTGTTCCGTGTATGCAACGTTGTGCGACTCCAATACGGGTAAGTAAGCACTGACATGTAGGCGAGGGATCAGTGTGGCATTTGTGTCTCTCCGAAGTGAGTGCGATGAATATGGAAATGTAAACTATGGCGACGTTATTACCAAACGCGTTCGAACAGGATCGACGACGATCGACATGGTGTTATTCTTTTCTTTGCCGCCGAAGGACAGACAGCGGTAGACATCCATCAGAGAGTGAAGACTATGTGTGGGACAGTATGTCTGTCTAAAATCAACTGCGACAAGGGGTGCTGTTGCTTCATGATAATGCACGTTCTCATATCTCAAATGCTGTAACGCAGAAGTTCTGCCAACTTAAGTGGGAACACTCGAGCAGCTGGCCTGTAGTCTTGATCTCTTCCCATGCGATTACCACGCCTTCGGTCCCTTAAAAAAGGGCTTGAAGCGTCGACGATTCCTGTCGGTCGACGATGTGCAGCAGGCAGTCACGAACTTGTTCATACAGCAGGACGCGGTGTTTTGGTTCAAATTTCTCTGAGCACTATGGGACTTAACATCTGAGGTCATCAGTCCCATAGACTTAGAACTACTTAAACCTAACTAACCTAAGGACAGCACACGAATCCACGCCCGAGGCAGGATTCGAACCTGCAACCGTAGCAGCAGCGCGGTTCCGGACTGAAGCGCCTAGAAGCGCTCGGCCACAAAGACCGGCCACGGTGTTTTACCAAACTGGTATCTTCAACCTGGTGCGTTGATGGGATGATTGCCTCAATGCTCAAGGCGATTTTGCCTGGTTAGCACAAAGTCCCAAGTGACTGGAAAAAAGCACAGGCGACTCCAATCTGTAAGAGAGATAAAAGAACGGACTGGAAAAATAAGACCAATATCCCTAACTTCGGTTTCCTGTAGAATCCTTGAACATATTCTCAGCTCGAATACGTTGATGTTTCTTGAGACTGAAAAGCTTATGTCCACGAATTAGCATGGTTTTAGAAAGCACCGCTCGTGCGGAACTCAGCTTTTCCTTTTCTCACGTGATATGTTGTGCCAACAGGGCAACAGGCAGATTCCATATTTTTAGATTTTGGAAACATTGTGACACAATGCCTCACTGCAGGCTGCTAATCGAAGGTACGAGCATATGGAAAAAGTTTCCAGATATGTGAGTGGCTCGAAGACTTCTTAAGTAACAGAACCCAGTATGTTATCCTCGACGGTCAGAGTTCATCAGAGACAAGGATACTGTCAGGAAGTGCCCCAGGGATGTTTGATAGAACCGCTGTTGTTTTCTATGTACACAAATGATTTGGCGGACAGGGCGGGCAGCAATCTGCGGTTTTTTGCTGACGATGCTGTGGTATACCCTAAGGAGCCGAAGTTGACTGACTGTAGGAAGATACAAGACGACTTAGACAAAATCTCTAGTTGGTCTGATGAATGGCAGCTAGCTCTAAATGTGCAAAAATGTGAGTTAGTGTGGATGAGCAGGAAGAACAAACCTGTAATGTACGGATATAGTATTACTAGCGTCCTGCTTGACACAGTCAAGTCATTTAAATATCTGGGCGAAACGTTGCAAAGCGATATGAAATGGAACTAGCATGTGGGAACTGTGGTGAGGAAGGCGGATGGTCGACTTCAGTTTATTGAGAGAATTTTAGGGAAGATTGGTTTACTTGTAAAGGAGAGCGCATATAGGATGCTGGTGCGACCTATTCTTGAGTACTGCTCGAATATTTGGGATCCGTACCAGGCGGATTGAAGGAAGACATCGAAGCAATTCAGAGACGGACTGCTAGATTTGTTACCGATAGGTTGGAACAACACGTAAGCATTACGGAGATGCTTCGGGAACTGAAATGGGAATCACTGAAGGGAAGGCGACGTACTTTCCGAGACACTACTGAGAAAATTTAGAGAATCGCCATTTGAAGCCGACTGCCGCACGATACTGCTACCGCCAATACACTTTGCGTGTAAGGAATACGAAGATAAGATTTGAGAAATTGGGGCTCATGGGGAGGCATAGAGACTGTTTGCGAATGGAATAGGAAAGGGAGTAACTGGTAGTGATACAGGGTACCCTTCAGCCACGCACGGCTCTTCTGCTACCTGTCTCCGGTTCTCAAAAACTCACAGCTGCAGCAAGTCATGTCTTATCCAAACCATCCACTCTTCCTAGGTCTGCGCGCTGGTCTGCTACCCGATGGGGTCCAGTCCACTGCAGTTTTGTGC